>NW_028326506.1:0-4608 GCF_027475165.1 Benincasa hispida
CAATTGTGTATATATTACTATACGATCGTTCATTTAATGCTAAACGACACTTATTATGAAAGCGATCTAGGACAAGAAATGTTATAGAACATCACTTACATTGTCTTCGTTTCTTAATCTGATGATGAAAGCGATCAACGAAGATGTTGGACTGAAACTTTAAGAGAACACTTCGAGAGAATAATGAGAGAATTTCATGGGGAGTTCAACAAAAAGTGAATACTGAGAGTGACCTTCCATTATGTTAATATCAATATTATTAAATACTATTAGTAGAATATTAATTGGGAATAAATGTTTTGGTGGAATGTTGGTGTTGTATTAAATATACATTGAATGGTTGAAGGAAGAAGATGGAAGGCTTTGGTCCAAAGGATTTTAAAAATTGGGGGTAATTTTGGAATTTCGCATGGACAAAAGGTCAGTGGTAGAAAAGTTTTTAGGAAGAGGTTATTGGTAGAAAATTTTTTGGTTTTTGGGTTATTTTGTGAAATATTCCCTCTTTTCCTCTACTCTTTACTTCCTCTATTTTCTCTTTGTTGCGAAATCGACAATTAAAGAACACAAAAAGGAACGTAGAGATAGGGAAGATCGACACATAGATATACTTGGTTCACTAACAGTGTGTTAGCTACGTCCACGGGCAGAGCGAGACCCCCGTACTTTGTTGTTCGAAGCGCCAGCAAACAGATTCAAGGAATTTCAACAAATCTCCACCTTGACTTGAATTCTCTCCTAGATAACAGATGTATCAAATCCAACATAAATCAATATCACCAGACATACCCAGACTTCTCCCTCATGCCTCAAAGTGTCCCATAAAGGGAACCACTAACAATTCAAAACATTCAGCAAGTCCAAACAATGTTGGAACTTGCCTTGTGGAACCGGTTTGGTGAACATATCAGCAGGGTTATCAGCAGTACCAATTTTCATCACTTTAACTCTCTGCTCACCTCTTAAAAAGTGATATCTTACATCTATGTGCTTAATTCTCTCATGATGAACTTGATCCTTGGCTAGGCATATTGCACTCAAACTATCACAATATACAATAGCTTGGTCATGATGCAAACCAAGATCACCAACTAACCCCCTCAGCCATATTCCCTCTTTAGCAGCTTCTGTCAAGGCCATGTACTCTGCTTCAGTAGTAGACAAAGTAACTGTAGGTTGTAAGGTTGCCTTCCAACTAACAACAGAACCACCCAGAGTGAACACATAGCCAGTCATAGACCTCTACTGTCAACATCTCCAGCATAGTCAGAATCAGAATAACCAGTCACAAACACTCTGTGCAATCCCATAAACAAGACCAACATTAGATGTACCTCTAAGGTAACGAAAAATCCTTTTAACGGCTTGCAATGCTCCTTCCCAGGTTGACCCATGAACCTGCTGACAACACTAACAGCATGGGCAAGATCAGGCCTAGTACAGACCATAGCATACATCAAACTTCCCACTGCACTAGCATAAGGAACTCGAGACATGTACTCCTTCTCAGCTTCAGACTGTGGTGAAAACTCAGATGACAAACGAGCATTTACAACACTAGAAGTATCTATAGGCTTAGTTGATGACATACCAAACCTTGACAATATTTTCTGAATATATCCTTTCTGTGACAAGAAGAGCTTATTCTTATCTCTGTCCCTATAAATCTCCATACCCAGAATTTTCTGAGCAGCACCTAAATCCTTCATATCAAACTCAACACTGAGAAGATTCTTCAATTTTAGAATATCAGACTTGGACTTTGCAGCTATGAGCATATCATCTACATATAAAAGTAGATAAATCATCGAACCATCATTAGCTTTGTTGTGATATACACAACAATCATACGGACTCCCGTTATAGCCAAGTCCAATCATATAGCTGTCAAATCGTTTGTACCACTGCCTTGGAGACTGCTTTAACCCATACAAAATTTCTTCAACTTGCAAACATAATCTTCTTTACCTGGACACTGGAACCCATCTGGTTGGGTCATATAAATCTCTTCCTCCAACTCTCCATGTAAGAAAGCTGTCTTCACATCTAGTTGTTCAAGTTCCAAATTCTGATGTGCTACTATAGCTAGTAACACCCTGATAGAAGTATGTCTGACTACTGGTGAGAAGATCTCATTATAATCAACTCCTTCCCTTTGTGTGAACCCTCTAGCAACAACTCGAGCTTTATATTTAATGCCCTCTGAAGGTGATATTCCCTCCTTTTTCTTGAAGACCCATTTACAAGTGACAATTTTTCTCTCCTTAGGTCGTTTAACTAATTCCCAAGTCTGATTTTTGTCAAGAGATTCCATCTCATCCCCCATAGCAGCAAGCCATTTAGCAGACTCACCACATGACACAGCTTCTCTATAGGTGGATGGCTCATGAGGATCCACCTCTTCAGCAACCTGCAATGCAAAAGTAACCATATCTTCAAAACCATACCTCACAGGAGGTCCAACACCAACTCTTCTAGTTCTATCACAAGCTATACTCGGTTGATCTACTCGTGATCTAGAATTCTCAGGCAAATCAACTTCTGACGTTCTAGGCACATTAATTTCTTGGTTGCACATCAGTTTCTGTAGTAACATGTTGATCTTCTCCACCTTGATGTTGTAATTCATTCACAGCTGAAGTGAATTGCATCTCCACCTGTTTATCAACACTACTACTTTCTCCCACATCAGTAGACGTCACAAAAGGCTTTACAGTTGAGTTAAGCATGGAATTTTCATCAAATATCACAGTCCTACTAAGTATGACTCTATTCTCAAAAGGTGACCAGACTCTATATCCCTTAACTCCATCCCCAAAACCCACAAATATACCCTTTTTAGCTCTTGGTTCTAATTTACCCTCATTAACAATAGATAGTCAACAAAAAACTTTTAATAAAGGCAAGCTTACCAGTACCTCGTAATGTGTTTTACAATCAATAGCTGTGTGAGGTCCACGATTGATCAGATAACATGAATATAACACTGTTCCTTTTGTACCTAACCCTCTTTAAAGAGCTGCATGAAGCTTCCCAACAACACAATGTTCATAAAATTCAAAATGCTGCCCTTTGCCCACAGAGAATATCTCTTTATGACGAATTTCATCCCCCTTTACTCATAAGCAATTAAATATGCCACAACTTAGTCATATCATCCTTCGAGCGCCGACGATTCTTCTTCAGCATATTTATTATCAATGGAATATCTGAAAAACAGTTTCCAAAGGCTTCCTTTTTCATCACATCATAACCCTCATAGAATTGATAATCATCATTACCTTCAAAAAATAACCCTTGCTCCGTAACACTAAAGGATATCAAACTCTTCTTCATTAGTGGAACATGCCTAACCTCTTTTAAAGTGTAGAAGGCACCATTATGTGTTCGTATCTTGACTGAGCCGATTCCAACTATCTTGCACACAGCACCATTAGCCATGCTAACATTCCCTCTATCTATTTGCTGATAGGTTGAGAACCACTCTCTATTTGGGCACATATGATAAGATGCCCCAGAATCAAGAACCCACACATCATCAGAATGTGAATGTTCATTCACAACTAAAGCTAGATCTCCTTCAGAATCGATCTCGACTTCTTCAGAATCAATCTCAACTTGTGCAACAGAGGCGGATGCTTCCCTTTTGTCACTCTTTTCCTTCTTTTCCTGATTCCTTTTTATCTTAGGACATTCGGTTTTCCAATGCCCCTTTTCTTTACAGTAGTTACAAATATCATCTGATCTAGAACCCTTTGACTTCGAAGACCTTTTATTCTGATTCGACTTCTGCTTACTAGAATTCCTATGTCCCTTGCTTCCTGTAGTAGCTAACCCAGATGCCTGACTTTTTGAAACTGAACTTCCTGCATTTTGACGGTCCTCTCTCATAAGCATCATGGACTTTGTATCTTCTAAGGTCAGAGTTTCTTTCCCTCCAATACACGAGTCAACAAAAGTCTCATAAGACGGCGGCAAAGATGTCAACAGAATTAGGGCAGCATCCTCATCATCAACTTTAACCTCTACATTACGCAAATCTAATAAAATTTTATTTAATTCATAAAGATGGTCTCGTAGAGACGTACCTTCCTGCATACGTAGATGATACAAACGTTTATTCAGAAACAAATTCTTGGTTACAGATTTCGTCATGTAAAAACTCTCCAACTTCAACAAAAGGCCAGCGGCAATTTCTTCATCTGCGACCTCGATGATGACGTCATCAGCCAAACATAGCATGATCGTCGAATGGGCCTTCTTCTCAAGAGTCTACCACTCTTTGTCATCCACGACAGCCTTCTTTGACTTATCCGTCAGCGGCGCCTATAGCTTTTACTGCTTTAGCAGGGATCGCATCTTGATCTACCATAAACCAAAACTGTTCCTCCCGGTAAATTTTTTTATCTTTACGTTCACGCCAGACATCTTCAATTGTCGAACAAATGTGGAATTTCGAAAAAACCCTAACAAGGCTCTGATGCCAGTTTGTTGCAAAATCGGCAATTAAAGAACACAAAAAGGAACGTAAAGTAGGGAAAAATCGACACACAAATATACATGGTTCACTAACAGTATGTTAGCTACGTCCACGGGCAAATTCGACACACA
>NW_028326507.1:0-25000 GCF_027475165.1 Benincasa hispida
TGATATGATTAAGTTATTTTAATTATATATGATATAATTATTATGATGTAATTGATATATTATAGCATATCTGAGAGGAATTAAATATTTGAATATGATTCAAATATTAATTATATAAATTGGATTCATAATTTCTGAATTTAATATAAATGTGATTTATATTAAATGCCATTTGAAAGAGAAAAGAAGCTATAGGTTATATTGTATATGATACAATATTAAAACTATAAGATATTTGTTATATTTGATATAACATATAATTTAATATATATAATATGTGATAAGTTAATTATCATATATATATAATATTTTTTAATAAATAAATTGTTTTTAAATTAAGGAGGGAGTTACAACTTCCTACGCTCTTTTCTCTCCACCCATGTAAGTGGGTAATGGATGAATATATTTGGCCTGGAAAAGAGAGAGTATCGGAGTTCCTTTGAGCCGGAGAGGAAAGACGGAAATGTTTTGTGTATGATATTTTCTCAGAGAACAATCACATTCCTCATCCTCTTTTCTTCTCGTAATCCATTCTCTCATTCTAAAATAGCCAGATCCCACTCATTGGTTCTTTACCTAAGAATACCAAGGTCGCTATCGTGGTAGTGCCCGTTTCCAGTTAGAGGGATTCTTAAAGATCTATCTTCAAAGGTAAGGGTTTATGAAACCCTATTTTTTGTTTATCTTAACATGTTGTAATTAATTTTATAATTGCATAATCTACTTATGTATTCTGTAAAATTACTTTTTCTTAAAGAATGGTATTTGGGACATCTCGCTTTCGCTTAAGGTTCCTTTCAACTTGGGTTCCTTCACAAAGGATATTTAATATTTTCTACCACCTTTACTCATGGTGTTTCTAAAGTTAGCAAGATCCGTGTGAATTAACTCAAATAATTATGTACTACATGTTGTTATTGATTTAAAAGGCTTTTCAGCAAATTTTGCTTGTACACATATTGGGCATCTATTATTTTCATGTGAATCAGAAATATTGATAAGATGTAAAATCTTAAGCCTTTTAATCAATTAAACATTAAAATGTTCTAATCTATCATGCCACACATCAAAATATTCAACCATACAAGTAAAATGAAAGGCATTTTCATTCAAGGAAATAGGAGCAGAGACAACATTTAAGATAAAAGACCATCAGATAGATATCCCTTACCAACAAAGTCACCACTTTCTGTGGTGATAACTTTGTTAGCTTCAAACACAATCCTAAGCCCCGCTTTGTTCAACAGACTCATCGACACCAAATTCCTACACAAAAAAGGAACACTAAGCGATAGAGTTTTTCTAGAAGTAAGTTTTAACAAAATCTTCTCTTTTCCAAGAAAACCAGCAGTTGCTGAATTTCCCATGAAAACACATTTGCTATTGTCGGTGTCTTAGAAGTCATGAAAAGATCCCGGTTTGAGTAGAAAGGCCTTGATTGCACTAGTGTCCAAAATCCAGTCAAACTTGTTCTCCACCAACTTTGCCTCCACGACTACTGCAACAATAATGTCATCTTCGACTACATTGGCTCGTGGAATTGGTTTTGCAACAGTTGAATTTTGGTCTTGCCTTCTTTTTCTCTGATTGCACTGGTAGGATTTATGTCCAGGTTTTCCATAGGCATAAAAAATCACTTTGGACTTCTCAATTTATCCACCATTGGGTTGACAAAAATCCCAATGGGGTCAGATCCTCGCGGTTACCCATCCCTATCGAGGCGGAGAATTTGTGGTTTAACCGAAAATAGAGGTCAAATCGAGGAGGAAAAATGGGTCCCCGATCAGGGATGAGGGGGAGGGGAGGGGATGGGGAAGAGGAGAGGACGGGGAGGGCATCCCCAACTGTCCCCATCCCCGACCTCACAATGAATATTTTTTAATATTTTTTATATATAAATTATTATTTTTAATATAAATTATTATTCCTATATATATATATGTATGTATGGATGGATGGATAGATGGATGGATGTAGCTACTGTTTTCTTAAACTTTTTTTTTAAATTTCATTTCATAATATAACTAATTTTAAATTTTTATTAATTTTACACTAAGAAATCTTTAATGCTTTTTGAATTATTAATTTAAATAAATAATAATAATTAAAAATACAAATATAAATGGTGAAATTTTTCCTGCGGAAACCCGTTTCCTGAACAGGGATTCCCTAACCCCAACCACGACTCCTCAAATCGGGGAATGGAGCAGGGACAAGGATTACAAATCCCCACAGGATAGGGATGAGGAGTTCATCTCCAGTCTCGCTCTGCCCCGTTGCCAACCCTAGTGCACCAGTGACCTTAAATTGACCATTTTTCTGTGATGTCTTTGCTGTTTGTTTCCATTTTTTTAACCCATCTTTCACATTTGAAGATCCAACAAGGTTAACTAAATTAACAGATAAAGAGTTTTGCTTATTCTTTTATCTATTTGCCTCTTCAGTGTGCATGTGACTGATGAGCTCCTACAGTGTTAAATATTTCTTTTTGTGCTTCAAGTGGTTACGGTAGTCACTCCAAGAAGGTGGAAAATTTTCAAGCAACACATTTGCTTGAAGAATTTAACCATCTTCATTCTTTCTGACAGTACATTTGCCACTAAGTTTTCATATTTGTGAACTTGCTCCATAACTGGTTTATTGTCGACCATCTGAAACTGTAAGCATTTACTCACTACGTATTTCGTTTTGCCAACATCGTCGCCTCCATATTTGGATTTTAGGGTATTCCTGATTATCTTTGTAGATTTTTGCATAATGAACAAGTCGAACAGTGAATCTATTATTGTGGTTGAGCAGGTGGTTGCAGACTGTTTTATTATCTTTCTCGAACTTTTCAGGGTCCATTGTTGGAACTGGATTGGCAGAAGCATCCTTGGAGGTTGCCAAATTAGTGGTGGTAGAAGCATCCTTGGAGGGATCGACGAAGGTAAAAGCATCAAATTTGGATCTGGTAGGGCACTCCTTGGTTAGAATGTATCCACCTCCAATTACTCAAAGAAGATTAGCAGCTTCTGGGACCAGTGACGATAATTGACTCCATCGAGTGGCTCCAATTTGGACAGATTTGGAAGAACTTTTTCAGATTTGGGCAACATTAGTATCGATTTGCTTTCAAATTGTTATACGTCATCGAATCCAGAAGTAATTTGTTATGCCGTGAAACTACTACCTTGAAAGAAAATTCGACACAACTATGGTGCGAATCGTTCTTGTCGATTGCTCTCTAGGATTAACACAACATCCACCTTCAGACGTGCGTTCGTTGGATGGAGTGTTAGAATCAAATCGAGAGAAGAAATTATGCTCAGAATCAGGACAGACACGATCGAAAAATGACTGATTAAAATCTAGTAGCCCTGGTTGTTTAGGAAGAAAAAGATGATGAAGAAGAAGGGATAAACCAGTAAAAACATTTTTTCATTAAGAAAAATTAATACTAGATCTGAAATATTTAACCCTAAATGTTTTTTTAAACCAAATAATTAAGGCTTCAACAAAATTAAACAAAAAAGAAATAAAACTATTTTTTTCGACCGTGGTCACCCAAGTTTGTCCGGACAGGCAGTGGCGCGCGTGTGGGGAAAAGCCTTTATGTTGGGATTGGTGTCCTAAATCTCCTTGTAATCTCATAGTTTATAAACTTTGTATAAACATATTGTTGTTAATAAAATAAGTGTTATTTTATAAGCATATACTCAATCCAATAAACTAAGATCCGAGGTTATTTTATGTAATTTGAATAAGTATGTATAGATATACAAGTGGATCTTATTTAAATAATAACCTAAATGGTCTGTAGTAGATGGATAAGGTTAGGTACCTTATCCGGATGACACTATGGATATGACCTGCATTGTAGATGTTACAAGTGTAGTAAAGTGCTACAAATGATGGCTGTCCGAACATTCCCTGCAGGGACTCCATGATCTCATGTGCTGAGACCATGGACTCGTGTTTCTTGGCCAACACGTCACTAAGACTGGCCAAGATATAGGCTCGTGCCTTCTCGTTTGCTCGTGTTCAACGCTGTACGCCACCCGAACATTTCGAGTAGTGTCCTGAGGTGGAATAGGAGGAAATTCCTTCGTTAGGACAAACTTCAGATCCTCGATGATGAGTATCGTCGTGAGCATATCTTTCCAACTTGAATAGTTTTGGCTATTCAGTTTTTCGGTGCTAAGTAAACTGATAGTGGCTGTAGCCATTAAAAATCATTGCTGAAAAACGAATAACCTTTTATAAGACTTTGCAAAAACCACATATTTTAACCAATTAGTTTTAGCAAAATAGATTCCAAGTACCCTAAGTGAAAAGACTTCTATTTTGCAATGATGCCCCAACGAGGTAGGACAAACGTCACCCGTGGGGTGATCAGATGTCCCTTCACTGGGATGAGACATTCTCAACCATTAGGCAGAACCAACTCTTGGAACTAAACCTAATAGCCAACATTTGTTCGGTCCAGAACAGTTAACCCTTAACAATCTTGCATAAGTGTAACCCCTCGTTTTTGACCCCAGAGTTCTGCCCTAATGCGCCTATCGTAGGGAAAAAGAAAAATAGGACAAGAGAATAAGTAACCTTATCCTCTTACAGGAGATCAAATAATGAAACATTCAAAACAACCATCCTATAGGGGGACACACCCAGGGTGCCACGAGGCGATGCGTAGAAACTTTATTCAATCTAACAAGAGAGACCGTGGGATATGCTATCACACTTCCCGCTCCCATTTACTATGAACATTCTCTCCATCCACCTTGATATTGATCTACCTAAACACCATCCTTTAGGGGGACACTTCTAGGGTGTCACGAGGCTGAGGATAGATCTCACGATGTGGACTATGAGGGAGAAACGCGAGAGGTGAAAATGAAGCATCAAATGCCCCAAGTACCTCCCACTGAATGTTGTACCTAGGGATTTATTAACCTAGACTATCCGGCTACTGATAGTGATCTAAGTCATTTATTAAGTTTGCTAAAAAAGAACTTTTGTCTTTAAAATTAAAAAAAAAAAATCCAAGTAGTTACATTAAACTCTTTAATGGACTGGCCTTAACTTGCATGCATGCATCAAATCTATCTAAATCACCTTTCCAGGTAGGTTTCCAGGTAGGGGTATTCCGTTGCCGTCACCTTAAATACCTTAGCCTAGAGAGAACCCGCCTTAGACAAAAGGTCTAGTATATATAGATTTGCTACATATTAATCTTTTACTAATTATTTCAGTTCTAATTTCATTTTATAACCATTTATAAAATAAACAACTAAAACACACATGCCACATAACGAAGTATTTATAACGCTTATAAATATTACGTTAAATAAATAATGCATACATATATATAACCCTTATATTATATGATGCATGTGCATATACTTATGTAAATTAAATTATGCTTCACTAAATCATAATACTTATAAAAAAGAGAATATGCATGACCTAAGGTGGGATTTATATATATGTGCATACCATATGACATAAAAAAAAATCATACATCATATGCATAAAACCATGGATTAATGGAATGGGATGAACCAAAACAAAACCGAAATGAGAAAATAAACTATTTTCATAATTCAGCTGAGCAAACCAGTTCACAAGCGAACTGGGTCTTGAACCACCGGGCAAAGCTCCTATCGTTTAGTAAACGCCTCCAGGTAAACGATCGTGTAGCGCACATTAGATGATAGCGTAAAAGCTAAACGATCATATAGACAACAATGAGGCTATGAAGCCTGATCGTTTAGACGATCGCTTAGCACGTGAAAGGTAAATGATTTACCATGCAATTACTCCGCGATCGTATAGTCAGTAACTAAGCAATGAGGCTTGCTGAGCTATACGATTGTCTAGTGCGCGCGTGCCTTAAATGACAGCCGAGCATCCGATACGCAACGATCGTTTACCTCATCGTCTACACAACACGACCAACACTTGATTGTCTTCTTCCGCGAAGAACAGAAACCCTTGCTCCAAACTTCATCACGAACAACTCAAGACTCAAACTAATTTTGAATTTACAGATTCGAAAGTAATTAATTGTGCCCAAAAATCAAGGTCCTTTACAATTAACTAGAGAATTCAACAAACCAAGGTTACATCTAAAAAAAACTCCATTAAATCCACACATCCACAAACGAATTAACAATTAAAATAGAGAGTAGACATGCTGCACCCACTGTGAATGTAAATGCAATTCTTTTGCAGCTATGAATTGGAATATCAAAAACCTGGTGCTCTGATACCAATTGAAAGAACTCTTATTCAAGAGTACCTTCGAGTGGAAGCGGATCTTTCCAATGCATTGTGACAGAATTAACACATATACATTCAAACATACTAATATGCATTCGTAATGCTAAAGCGATCAATTGATCATACTAGTTGAAGACTTCTTCTTCATAGCGAATCTAAAACCCAATCATCTACCTCGAACAATCATCACACAAATAGAAGGAAACGGAGATGACACCACCATTCAGAGTCCTCGGTATTCTTGGAGTGAGAATCCAAAGTGTGAGCTTTGTTCAGATTTGGTAGAGGGGAGGAGGAAGAGACACCGGACACAACAATCAAGCAAGTGGGAGATGAGCTCGTCTATCACATAGACAAGATGCTTGATCGTTTAGGTGAAGTATACGATCGTGTAGGAAAAAGTAAGCGATCGTCTAAAGGATTGTGTAGAAAAAAAGGTAAGTGATCGTGTAAGAAAAACTAAGCGATCTTCTATACGATCCTTTAGTAAATATCGGGAGCTAAACGATCGCTTAAGAAAAGGTAAACGATCGTTTAGTAAATAGAGCGCGAAGATGTAATCGGTAAGCGATCACTTAGCAATATCATATAGCTAAGTGATCGTGCAAACACTATCGTATAGGCACTGATTTTCTAAGCGATGACACACTCTTTAATACAATGTCTACACCTCTCATGCTTAACAAACCGTGAGATATTTATGCATTTCAAAGTGATCTTTCAACACACTCATCTGTTATTAAAATAGAAGAGACGTCATTCTACCCTTTTAACCATCCAATGAATGTGATCTGTTATAAAAATCATATTTATATCCAATTTCCTTCAAATTAATGTATCTCATACACAAAATTAATTTTATCATATATAATTAACTAGTTCAATTATATCATATATAATCGAATTTTCTCTTGTCAATTTAAACATTTCCAACTGACCCAAAACTTGACTCTCAATTTGTATCCAAGCTACCAAGAGAACCTTATGGACCTAAGGCTCGAAGCTCCAACGGTATGTGAATAGCTGACTAACCTCTTTAGTCACGATATCCACCATCCGTTAACTGCTAGGCATTCTACTAAAGACCGAAAATTGAACTCTTCTTGCCATAGATATATTTCTATGTCCATTGAATATAACTAATGATCAATACGATGATCCTTCATAGATGCTCGTAATTACAGTAGGCCAATTCACTGTTTTGCCCCCGTAATTACATCTTCCTCCTTAAGTACCACTGATCCCTCTAACGAACAATACAACATAGTCCTACTATGTGTGAACACATCTCGGGCCATGAGAAGATGCGTGGTGCCACATTATTCAAGCCCTGGGATCAGCCCTTAAGAGACCAATCTATCTACTTACTTCTGCTTTGGGGAAGGAGTGAACTTCATCTTGTGAAGCTGATTCTCATCTCCCAAATCAAACAAATCCTCAAAATGGTAGGTTTGAGTCAGCGCTCTGGCCACTCGCACCTATGCAAATCAAAGGATCGCCCTCAATGGCAGGAGTTCCCAACTCACTTAGGATTGAGGTCATGTTACCTATGGTTATCCTAGTGAAGTGAAGTCTTAGTTATGAACGGATTTATATGACAAGACATTAACACTTCAAGGTCAGATCTTATACAAACTCTTTGTATAGGATGCCTCCGCTCGCATGTCCACTACACGAATGATCAGGATTAGACCATTTGTGACAAGTCACAACATTTATAACAATTCCATAAAGTGGGCCACGTCCGTAGTGTTACCAGGATAAGGTTTCCCTCCTATATCCATATACTACAGACTATTTTGGTTGTCATTTAAGACATGATCCACTTGTATGTCACTACATACATTGTTAAGTTACATAAAGATAACTAGAGATATTTAGTTTATTGGTTTATGGTAAAATAAAAAAAAACATCTAAATGTGCAAAGTCAAGAAGTGAATGAGTTGTGAACTCCTACTCATGAAGACGGTCATGAGTTATACATCACAAGTGTTCTTACAAAGTTGTTTATAAACTACAGGAGACGGGACTTTAGGGCATAAACCCCAACAGTGGAGACATTTGAGCAGGGGTATCCTATACAAAGAGTTTGTATAAGACTGGACCCCAAGATGATTAGTCTCTTTATATAATGCCGTTGATAATAGAGACTTACATTTCACTAGGATGACTGATGACAGGCAGAAATGCATATCATCTTAAGCCTTTTATTTAGAATTATGAGGGCTGTAAAGTAGAATATGCAGCAATTATGTTAGGAATTCACGAGAAAATAAGCTTGCGACGTTTAGCATTGAGAATCTCAACTAACCCATTATTATGCATTCAATTGTCTATTTTTGTAGCTGACGCAGAAAATTGACGCAAACACGGAAACCGAACTACCGCATAGATGACCACGTGCAGAGAAAACTCTTCACTGCAAAGGCGAATGCGTTTGATCAACGCATGGGTTTTGCGATAATCAGCCGCATGTGTCCATCGCATGGGAGTTGTACTCGTCAAGCGATTGCAGTCATCATGTAGAAGTTGCAGTATTAAATGATTGCAGTCACTAAATAATTGCGACTACACGATAATGCATAATAGAGGGATCAACGCAAGGTTGGTAGAATGAACGCATCAACGCATATCTCGGGAAAAGCAAAAGATGATGTTGATATCTCACCTACCACGCCGTTAGCAGCAGAGATTCATAAAGGACTAAATTACCGCGAATGTTAGAATCAGATCAGTCTATTAATGCTGTCAGCGATCCAGGGATTTCCCTGGGATCTAGACTAATGCGTGAGAAGAAAGCTTGAGAGTTCTTCATCTTCTTCCTCCATTCCGAGTGACGATCAGAGCCTTTGATCGGAGCTAGATCTCGGGAGAGTTAACTCCACCGCCCATCCATGGCACCACCGGCAGCCTTGACGCACATCCGCTGGGAGTAAGTCATTGCTTCCAGCTGGTTCTTTCATTTTCTCTTCTTTTCTTACATTGTATTGTATTACATTTTGTGATTAAGGAATTAATACATTATGTGTTCAATGCATTTTTGTGTTTCAATGCATTTCTGTGTTAACTTCAATTCCATCTCCATCTTCTTTACTTAGCATCCTTAACTTTCATTGCATCACTTAGTGAGATTGCTAGAGTATCCGATACTTAGTCATGTGGATTAGAGATATGAAGCATGTAGTAAACCATCGAGAGGTGTGCGTTGCGTGAGTGTGTGAGAAAACCTTATTTGCTTAGTGTGAAGTTGTAGCAATGCCCGACTATAGACAGACGCAACACTTGTCTATGAGTAAAGTTAGCAACAACTAACTGCCCAGGAAGGTAAGTGGTTGGTCGCATTAAGCAATGTGAGTTAATGTTCACTAGAGATAGGAATAATCTTGCGTCAGCCAAGTTTGTGTGGTTACCTTGTCTTATGTATGCACCCATCACACCTTTAGAGTTGCTTGAGAGAGAGTCTAAAGAAAGAACCTAAGACTCGAGAGATCTAGGTTAGAATCGATGCTCGAGAGGGCTAGATTAGGTTTGCATAAGCAATAATGGAGACTTAAGAATAGGCTTCGTTTGTTATTACACAACGTATGCACCCTACGGAGAGGACAATGGCTGCATCTAGGAAGTAGGATATGGTGGCTGTATGCGGTCATCTCAACATTTATGCATACACACCGCATATGTCCTAGATTTAGGCTTTTAGTGTGTGTAGCATGATTGTATAGCTTGCATTGGCTGAGGTTGCCCTTGCGGTCACTCTTAAGTATTACAATGAAGACATCTCCACATTTTATCTATTTTTCCATCCATTTACTTCCTGTCAATAGTTTTCGTGTCTCTACCTCTCATTCATATTCTCATTGCATTGTCTGTTAGATAGGAGTAGGAGTAGTGTTAACATAGAAACCCCTCCATCATTCTTTTATTCAACCATCGCATGCAAATTACTGCATACATCTTGCTACAAGTCCCTAAGTTCGACCTTGGATCACCCGAGAAACTTACGTTCGTGTTATACTTGGTGTGAGCGCAAGAAAACTCGTGAAAGGATGCATGGTCATCGCATACATTTGTTAATGCATAGTCATTCCAATGCATGATAATCAACGCTTGCCTTAAGAATGTGCATCACATATTGCGTCCACGGAATTTTAGTTGTTGAGTAATTGACATCTAATTTCCCATCATTAAGTTTTTGGCGCCATTGCCGAGGACTTGGCAGCTAATTGTTTGTTGAGTTTTGTGTCTCTGTAGGCAACCTTTTTATCTTGGGAGTATT
This sequence comes from Benincasa hispida, assembly GCF_027475165.1. Taxonomy (NCBI): domain Eukaryota; kingdom Viridiplantae; phylum Streptophyta; class Magnoliopsida; order Cucurbitales; family Cucurbitaceae; genus Benincasa; species Benincasa hispida. Next base: position 10,542 of record NW_028326507.1, read on the forward strand.
GCAGCTTGTGCGACCAGGTTGCAAACAATATTGAAGTGTAGGCGATGCGTTGAATGCCAATGTTGACTCCAAGGAAGAAGGGCAATTAGTCGCATGAGCTGAAGGCAGTTCTAAGCACATGGTGGATAACATGCGCCCAACAACTGCTGGAAGTTCCAATGGTCAGGGTAAGCTCCTTGACCTAAACAGTCGATAGTAATCTCCAGCATGGAAGACTCCTTGCGGTGACAACACTTCTATTTTTCCAGGGATGTCTTCTACTCTATCTTTACCTTTCTTTCTTAGTTTAGGTTATTTTTATTTTTATTGTTATTTTGGATTTATGGCTGCTTCCTTGGTTGTGGTGCATTTGCTCTTTGTAGGTGCGAAAAATAAGTCTCCTCAGTGCGCAGTACGACGGAAGAATTCCTTTCATCCTTCAACGCATGGCTTCGATCGCGTGGATTCCAAAGCCTAATTGCATGTGTTATTTCGCCTAAGGTTCTTTTCTTGTTATCTTTTATGCCTTATCCTTTTGAAATTATATTTCCCCGATTGCGCCCCTTTGTGATGTTTCTATGATGGTGCGTATAATTCACCGCATCTTCTAATTAATCATCGCAAGGCATTCCTTACTTTTATTAGCTTCTTCAAATTTTGAAAGTCTTAAGTTTGATTTTGTGTAAACCTTTGCTCAAACATTTATTATCACATTCCTGTAATTTTGTTTTTAGCTTTGCAGTGAGAACGCTGCCAACCTCTAAGTTTGAGGGTGGCAGTAGTCTCGGAGAATTGTGATCATTTGAAAAAAAAGAGAAGGAATTTTGAGAATAATAACTCCATTGTCAACGCAATGGGGAAACCCATGTTGATAAGAGTTAAGTTTTGAAAGGCACTTACCCGTAGTTGGATGTCCGCATGACACATGTGGGGGCAAGCCAAAATGAAGGCAAGTCACCAAGATCAACGTATGAGTGCAACTCCTCTGTCCGGCGCAAGCCAAATCAAACAAAATATGGAACGCAACCGAAGTTGGATGCCAGCATGACACACGTGGGGGTAAGCCAAAATGAAGAGTGTAACCAGATTCAACTCCGCATTTGAATAAGTACTCACAAAGTTTTGAACTGTTTTGACGAATGCATTCTCAAAAGCTAAACGCAAAGTTGTGGTGAATGAATAAAAAGTTTTTCAGCAAAGGCTTGTCGGATCTAAACTTAGAAAAGATCTTTTTGAAGAATCAGCCAAAGTGGAGGAGAGCATTGCAGTGATGGTTGGAGGTATGAGTAAATTATATTCTGAGAAGCTGGTCATCGCAAAGGAAAGCAAGAAGGTGAGTTAGAATTTCTTGAGTATAATGCATGCTTGAGGAAAAACATGATTCTAAGTTTGGGGGTGTGATGACAGGCAGAAATGCATGTCATCTTAGGTCTTTTATTTAGAATAATGAGGGCTGTTAAGCAGAATATGCAACAATTATGTTAGAAATTCATGAGAAAATGAGCTTGCGGCATTCAACATTGAGAATCTCAGCTAACCCATTATTATGCTTTATTATGCGTTCAATTATCTATTTTTGTAGCTAACGCAGGAAGTGGACGCAAATGCGGAAACCGAGCTACCACATAGATGACCGCATGTGGAGAAAACTCTCCATCACAAAGGCGAACGCGTTCGATCAATGCATGGGTGTTGCGGTAATCAGCTGCATGCGTCCATCGCATGGGAGTTGCGCTCGTCAAGCGATTGCGGTCATCGTGTAGAAGTTGCGGTATTAAACGAATGCGGTCACTAAACGATTACGGCTACACGATAACACATAATAGAGGGATCAACGCAAGGTTGGTAGAATGAACGCATCAACGCATATCTCGGGAAAAGCAAAAGATGATGTTGACATTTCACCTATCATGCCATTAGTAGCAGAGATTCAGAAAGGACTAAACACGCCGTGAATGTTAGAATTAGAGCAGTCCATTAATGCTGTTGGCGATTCAGACTAATGCGTGAGAAGAAAGCTTGAGAGTTCTTCATCTCCTTCCTCCATTCCGAGTGACAACCGGAGCCTGTGACTAAAGAGTTTGGTCAGTTATTCACGTACCGTTGGAGCTTTGAGCTACAGGTCCATAAGGTCCCCTTGGTAGCTCAATGGATTCAGTTGAAGATCAGTTCTTGGTGTTGATTTGAAATGTTCAAATTGACAAGAGGTATTTTGATTATATATGATATAATCGGTATGATATATGAGATACATCTAGTGGAGGATTGATGTAAATGAGATTTACATTAAGTACCATGGAATAGAAAAAGAACTATGGTTTATATGTTTCATGAGATGAAATATTAAAACTATAGGTTATAAATATAGTATGATAAGTTGGTTATCATTTGTATTTATAATATATTAATCATTGGATAATTAAATCTTTTTCTCTAATAACCAATTGAGTGAGAGGTTATTGGTGGTTCATGATAACCGTGAGTTAAAAGGAAAATTGTTTTCCTAATTTTAGTAAGTTTTTACAAAAAAATTTTGACAAAATTGTTTTGAGATTTCTCACGCAAAAAGAATCTAACGGGTGCTCAAGTAAATACCAATTTACAAAGAGATAACATGTTTTAGTAAACGATCGTGTAGTGTTTTGTAGGTGATAGACACTGAGCTAAACGGATGAACTGAATGATCACTTAGCATTTGGTAGACAATCGTTTAGCTTTTGCTAGACGATCGCTTAGCTTTTGCTAGACGATCGCTTAGCTTTAGCAAGACGATCGCTTACCTTTAGCTAGATGATCGCTTAGCTTTAGCTAAACGATTGGGCATCAACCTATACGATGGGTTTCTGTCTTCTCCCAGTTGCTTAATCGTGTACACGATTGTTCATTCCTCCTTTGCCTGCCTCATTCCAAGTCCACATAGAGCCCACCCTTTGGATTCTCCCACCGATTATACCAAGGTAACCTTTTTAGTGGTGTCATAATCAACTCGACACCCTTGAGGTTCTATGGAGGCTGTTCGTGTTCTCGCTAGAGTGTTCGTGACCAAGGCGATCGCTGAGGAGAGCGCAAAGTGTTTGTGCAGTGTTGCGGTCATGTTGTTCAAGCATTCGAGGTTGCTGTGTTCGAGCGTTCGTGAGCAAGGAGCATGGAGACGAGTCTACAAATGTTTGTAGCTTTTGCCTTATTCATTTGTAGTTATCATGCTGTAATTTCTATAAAAATTGCATAACTGTATGTTCTGTTTACGACTGTAATTTGTAATGTTCATTTATGATTGTAATTTAGAATGATCTATTTTTTGCTACTCATGGAAATCTCGAGTTTGATTTCCTTCAATTGGTATCAGAGCCAGGTTGTTTTGATATTCCAAATTACAACTCTGTTTTGAACTCATTTTACAGTCGTGGTGGGTTTCTGCATTTGTGGTTAATAGTTTTCTGTATTTGTGGTTGAGTTGATGAATTTTTGGGTTTAATTGCCTATTCGTTAAAGTTTTCTATCATTACAAAGTGTTAATTGTAAGGCCTATGTGTTTTTGGGAATAATTAACTTTGCCATCGAGTCTGTAATGAAGGATCTCATACCGAGAGTTCCATGAGCGGGTTTAGATCACTCCAATTTCACAGTGACTGAAACACAAACGATATAATTCCATAGATACAGCTATGCATATTAAACCCATTATCGGCATGCTCAGAATACAAAAATTAACAAGGAAAAAGGTTAGTACCAAATGAAGACTGTCTTCGTATGTCTGAACCCTCAGCAGCGGAAAACCTCCTACCGATCTACCAGCACCCAACGAGTATGTCGACTGCAACAGCACGATCTGAACGTACACGAACAATGCCGCGGGGACGACACCACCATAAGAGAAACCCGAGTATCCTCGACGTCAAAAACTCAAAGAGTGGGTTGTGGTGAGTTTGGTAGAGGACGGAGGAGAAGGTGTCGTGTAGACGATAAAAAAGTGAGAGATGAACTCTGCTATCGTATAATGGAAATTCTTATCGTATAGTAGAGCTATACGATCGTTTAGGAAAAACTGAACGATATTTTAGAAAAGATTTATACGATCGTTTAGAGAACGCGTGAAGTAGACGATTGTTTAGACGAACGAGCTTCTATCATATAGACTCTCGCGATCATTTTCACGGATTCTTTTGGGTGCGGGCTCTGAATACACGAATGAATGAATAAAATGAAAACTATTTTATGAATAAAATGAAAACTATTTTCGTTGCTTTAATCCGCCGATTACCATAACCTTCGCAACCTCACTTCCCACGTCCGAACGTGGATCAATCGGTTAACTATCAAATAATTAATCAATAAATATAATCATATTATATTTATATCCTATAGTTTGATATCATATATCCACTATAGTATTTTCTCCTCTACTTGATATAAATCATATTTATATCTAATTTCCTCCAAAATAATGTACCTCATACATTTAGCCAATTATATCATATATAATTAACTAGTCCAATTATATCATATATAATTGAACTTCCTCTTGTCAATTTGAACATTTCAAATTAATCCAAACACTGGTTCTCGACTTTATCCAAGCTACCTAGGTGATCTAATGAACTCGTGGGTTGAAGCTTTAATAGTACGTAAATAGCTGACTAACTCTTTAGCCACGAGATCCACCATCCGTTAACAGTCAGTGATTCCACTAAAGACCAACAGCCGAACTCTTCTTACCACAGATATATTTCTGTGTCCATCGGGTATAACCAATCATGAGTACGATGACCCTTCACAGATGTTCGTAAGTACAACTGGGCTAATTTACCGTTTTGTCCCTGTAGTTACATTTCACTCCTTAAGTACCACTGGTTCCTCTAATGAAAAATATAACATAGTCAAACTATGTGTGAACACCTCTCGGGCTAAGAAAAGGTGTGTGGTATCACATCGTTCAAGCCCCAGAATCAGCCCTTGAGGGATCCATCTATCTACTTACTCCTATCTCGAGGAAGAAGTGAAATCCATCTTGTGTAGCTGAGTTCCCAGCTCCCAAATCAGATGAATCCCCAAAATGGTAGGTTTGAATTGGTGACTTGGCCATTCGCACTCATACAAATCAAAGGACTGCCCTCAATGGTAGGAGTTTCCAACTCACTCAGGATTGAGGTCATGTTACCTATGGTCATCCTAGTGAAGTGAAGTCTCTATCATGAACGGTGTTATGTAACGAGACATTAACACTTCATGGGCAGGTCTTATACAAACTCTTTGTATAGGACGCCTCCACTTGCATGTCCCCAACACGAATGATCAGGATCAGACCATCTGTGGCAAGTCACAACACTTGTGACTATTCCACAAAGCGGGCCGCATCTGTAGCGTTACCAGGATAAAGTTTCCATCCTATATCCATATACTACAAACCATTTTGGTTATCACTCAAGACATGATCCACTTGTATGTCACCACATACATGTTTGAGTCACATACAGATAACCATGGATTTTATGTTTATTGGTTTGTGGTAAAGTAAATAAAACAAAGAACCGAGCAAAACAACAAGATGTGAAGCAAATATCATATATTAATAATCACTGATGTTCGTATATACTGTTTACAAACTACAGGACACGAGACTTTAGGGCATCAACCCCAACAATCTCCCACTTTTCCTAAAGTGAAGTGGGGTGTACAAAAAACTTAGTACAAAACAATAAACTAGGGCACATAAAAGCCCAGTACAATAAAATCTCCCACTTGCCCTAGTTCAGCCGCAGATGATTCTGTAGACCCATGCTCCGTAGGTGACCCTTAAACACTGGAGCTGTGAGAGCCTTGGTAAATGGGTCAGTACCATTATGTTCCGAAGAGATCTGTGTGACAATCACGTCCCTTCGATGCATTATCTCGTGGATCAGATGATACTTTTGCTCTATGTGTTTTCCGCACCAGTGACCCCTTGGCTCCTTGGAGTTTTCCACTGCCCCACTATTATCACAATAGAGGGTAATGGGCCTAAACATATTTGGAACAACTTCCAGGTCGAGTCGAGATGTTAGTCGAGTTTAAGTTTGAGTAATTGGCTCCTTGGCCTAGGCATCAACCTCAACATGTAACTCAGAGAGTTTGAGTTAGTTGAGTCATTCGTGATGAAGCTTCGAAGTATGGAGATGCGGTTGTCAATGAAGAAGAAGACCAAGCATTGATCGTATCGTGTAGCCTCAGGTAAACAATGGTTGAGATTTAACTAAGCGATCGTTTAGATTTTTCTAGACGATCGTGTAGTATTTTCTAAACGACCGTTTAGCTAATGTTAAGCGATGGGGTAAATCGTTTACTTTATCGCGTAGCGTTGGTGCCCAATCGCATAGGTGTTGGAGGTAGATGATCGCAGTGGGAGCATGCGATGCTCATCATTTAGTAAAAGGCATGCGCTAGACGATTGTGTAGTTAGCAAGCTTCATCGCTTAGTTACAACCTACACGATTGTGCGTATGTGATATGAAGGCGCTAGCTAAGCGATGGTGCTTTATCGCATAGTAGTCGTTTAGACGATCATGGAAGGCAGGCATTTTGAGGAGCGTGCTAAGCGATCGTGTACCTCAAGCTTCATTGCTTAGTAAAGGTACGCGATCGTGTAGTAATAGCTAAACAATCGTTTGGATTTTTCTAGACGGTCGTATAGTAAATGCTAAACGATCGTTTAACTCTGGGAGCGCTAGTAAGTGATAGAGCAAAGCATTTTTTTTATCGTGTAGACGATCGCGGGGTGCTTAGTACACGATGGTTGGAGATGCGATGCTTTTCCCGAGTGGTTCAAGTCCCGATTCGCCTGTTTGAACCGAAGACTCCTTGTCTTCGTAATAGTTAGCTTTATTTTTGTGTTTTTAAGGCAATTTCACCCGTATCATTAACATTGGTTTATTATACATGTGATGTATGATACTTATATGGCAAAGTGTTTGACAAATAGTTTAAAACCCACCTTAGGTTGTGCAATTATTCATGCATCATGTATTATACTTGTTATAATACATGCAGAAAATACTTGAAAGCATGTGCATACATCATGAAATATAAGAGTTATATTTTGCATGCAGTGAACATTATCATCATCATCCTTTTATTATAAATGTTATAATCTAAGGGTGAATGGAAGCATGTTTTGCTTGTTTTATTGTTGTTTTGTATAAGTGTTATATAAAAGAAGTAGCAATGAAGTGACAATACATTGAGCATAACACTTAGGCTGTTTATAAGTGTTATGAATGCCTTGCATGTGTTAGCTTCGCATTGTTGTGGTTGTTTTCGTTTATAAGTGTTATAAAAAAAATTAGACCTAAAATAAATAATTAAAAGTTTCAGGCGGACTTAGGGTAAACTCAAGTTTTTTTAAAAGGATTGGATTGAGATAGTAACCTAGATTAATATTTTAAAATCTAGATTAATATTTTAAAATCGGTTTAATGGGATTAAATTGGTTGGAATAAAAGATTAAATTTGTTGTAAACCTATCTATAAGGGACCTTTTGTCTAAGGTGGGTTCTAGCTAGGTTGGGGCTCTTAAGTTGACGGAAACATAACACCCCTACCTGGGAACCTACCTGGAAAGGTAAATTAGATAGATTTTCAACAAGCATGCGACAATTTGGTTAAAGACTCTGTTAAAGAGTTTAATAGAAGATGATCAAAAGTTGTTTAACTATCCAAGGTAAATGTTACTCTTTGAAAAACTCAAAAGTCACTTAGTTAAAATCCTTAGCCTTGTTTTACTAAGTAAGCTAAACCCTAGGTTGTAAAATAATCAGTGGGAGGAAGAGATGTTTATGATTCCACTCACGTTTCTCGTTGTATGTTTACACCGTGAGATTCATACTTGGCCTTGAGGTGCCAAGGATGCATCTCCCTTTCGATGGTGTTTGCGTGAGTCACTATCAAGGTGAATGGAGAGAGTATTTATAGTAAGTGGGTGAAGGGCGTGTGTCAATACATCCTATGGTCTTTGTCATTGGTTCACACCGTGAGATCATTCTATACTCCCTCGTGTCGCCTTTGTGCGTCCCCTTTCGGATGGGTTTTATGCAGTTGGTCAAGATCAAGGTGAACTTCAGAAATGGATAGGGCCGCTTTAGGTTTTGCCCCAATCGGATTTTTTCCTTTAGATTGGCCTTTTGGGACAGACCTTTAGGGCTTAAAATGGTAGGTCACACCAGGAGATTGTTAAGTAGGTTAATGATCTCTTGGCCAAATCAATGATGGCTAGTCGTTATAGGAACAAGAGTTGTTATGGTATTAATGACTGGTTGAGAACTTCTCAATTGAGAGGAGGGATAACTGACCTCCCTTCGACGCTTTTGTTCTAAACCTTTGAAGCGTCATTACGAAACTAGATGTCACACGGGGTTCATGTTAGTTTTGCTAAAACCTTATTGGATGTTGTTTTGTTTTCCAACAGGTATTTGCTCAAAACCTAACGTAGGTCACTGTATTTTTCTTTTCAGTAACTCGTTAGTATTTTCGTTTAAAGTTTTTAAAATGACCGATTACTTATAGTGGAAAGAATCGTGTGAAACGAATTTCGTGGAAAACGACCTCGATCCCACTACTCTCCACAAGAGGAGACAAGATAGTAAATATGATTTATTGGTCTTGGAGACATGTCTGATAAAGAATGATAATTCTGCCTGGATCCTTGATTTAGGTGCTACAAATCAATTCAGTTCCTCTTACCAAGGATTCAGTTCCTGGTAAACGTTGCCACAGAGAGAGATGACTCTTTGAGTTGGTACTGGTGAGGTTGTTTCGACTGTTGCTATAGGTAGGCTGAAGTTATTTATTGATAAGAAACGTTATCTGTTACTGGATAATATTTTTGTAGTTCCTCATATTAAGAGGAACTTAATCTCGGTTTCTTGTCTCATTGAACAAGACTATACCATCTCTTTTTTTGAGAATAAAGTGTTTATTTTCAAGAATGGAATGGAGATTAGTTATGGTTCAATTGAAAATAACTTATATGTACTAAGGTTGTTAGTCATAAAAGCCTTGTTTAACACTGAAATGTTCAGTAAGGCAACAACAGCTAAAAGACCAAAGGTTTTTCCTAAGGAAAACACCCATCTTTGGCATTTGAGGTTAGGTCACATCAACCTTAATAGGATTAAGAAGTTGGTGCAAAGTGGACTTCTAAAGAGTTTAGAAGAAAACTCTTTGCCGGTATGTGAATCATGCCTCAAAGGCAAGATGACCAAACGACCTTTTACTAGAAAAGGTTACAGAGCCAAGGAAGCCTTAGAGCTTGTACATTCAGATCTATGTGGTCCGATGAATGTTAGAGCTCGAGGTGGGTATGAATATTTCATCTCTTTCATAGATGATTATTAAAGGTTTGGGTATCTCTTTCTAATGCAACGTAAGTCTGAAGCTTTGACAAGTTCAAGGAGTATAAGGCTGAAGTTGAAAACTTGTTAGGTAAGAAGATAAAAACACTACGATCTGATCGTGGTGGAGAGTATATGGACCTCCAATTCCAGAACTATATGATAGAACATGGGATTGCGTCCCAACTCGCAGCCCCTGGTATACATCAGTAGAATGGTGTATCAGAAAGGAGAAACAGAACCTTGTTGGACATGGTTCGGTCTATGATGAGTTATGCTTATCTTCCAGACTCGTTTTGGGGTTATGCAGTGCAGACTACATGTTATATCCTGAACAACGTTTCTTCGAAAAGTATTTTTGAAACCCCTTTTGAGTTATGGAGAGACCGTAAAGGTAGTTTACGCCACTTCAGGATTTGGGCCTGTCCGACACAAGTGCTAGCGATTAACCCAAAGAAGTTGGAACCGCATTTGAAGGTTTGCCTCTTTATAGGCTACACTAAGAAAACGAGAGGTGGATACTTCTATGGTCCAAGTGAGAACAAAACATTTGTCTCTACAAACGAGAGTTAGAACCACATTTGAAGGTTATGCGACTAACCCAAAGAGAAAGATTGCGGCGCTTGCGCACTGCTGGCTTAATTACTTTATGACCGTTGTTTCATGGGAAAAATCTAGGTGGCCCTTCTTTTTGCGCCACTGATTGAAAATTTTGTTGCTGATTTTTCCACACAAAGTTGCGGTGGTTTCTCCACCCAGGGTTGTACGTTTTAGAAAACGGGTTATTCTTCACAAAATAAATTGACTGTAGGTTTTGCGGGCATTCCTCCATTGCGTGTCCTTCACCGCAAGTAGCACATCTTGCGGTCGTCTGGTTTATTGCGTTCATTTACCCACTATGCGTTGTTGGGCTGTTGATTGCGATTCCCTGTATCAAGTTCATCATCGCAGTCATTTGACTTTGAAGGGATGCGATAGCACCATTGTTTGTGTCACTATTCTTTATTCTTAATCTTTGATCGCATTCTCTCCAATCCTCGTGGTTTTTAGAAATGCGATCAAGGATGTTCTTGGCCTTGTCATAAGTTTTATCTAGCAAACCTCTCGCGGCTGTCACATTGGCAGTGGTCTGCGAAGCAGGGTTTAATCCGTGATAAAAGATCTCCATCTATAAGCAGTCTGGTAATCCGTTGTGTGGGCAGTCTCTTACCAGCCTATTAAACTCGCCCAAGCATCACTGACCAATTCTTCCATGTCCTATTCAAAATTGGTTATCAATTTTCTTCTTCTGGCATTCTCCGTTTGTGGGAAATATTTCTTCATAAACTTCTCTACTACTTGTTCCCAAGAAGTAATCTCCCCCAGTTCAAGAGAGTACGCCCATTTTCGTGCTTGATCACACAACGAAAATGGAAACAAAGTTAGTCAAACTTCCTCGGTGGAGATATTTGGGAACACAAAAGTATTGCAGATCTTTATGAAGCTCTGGAGGTGAGCATGCGGGTCTTTTCCATGCCTCCCACGAAACAGTTCAGCAGTCTGGATCATTTGCAGCATTACTGGTTTCATTTCGAATCTCAATCCATCAAGAGCGGGCCTCATGATTCCTGGGGAGAAATCATAGAGGTTGGGCGATGCATAGTCTCGAATGAGCCCATTACGATCGTTCGCCAATAAGATGGGATTCTCCATGACATTATTTTCATTTGGTGCTCCATTTCCAGGTTGTTTCGCCATATTATCTTTTCCTTTTTGCGGCTATCTCTCAGTCTTCATCGAAACGTTCTTTCAATCTCTGAGTCGAAATGCGCCAGAGATTGAAAGCTGCAAGGAAATCAGAAAAATTACCGTTAGCACACTGTATTGCCGAAGTCTTCAGCAATGACACCAAAAACTTGATGCGTTATTTTATGCACTGAATTAATGAAAGGAAATTGCGGTGATGGAAAATGCATTGTGCAACAAGTTTTCTCAGCAGGACCTAAGTATAAATCCTACTGAGTTACTTGGAAGGTCTAGGGTCGAACTCAGGGACTAAGAAAAATACTATGCGGCAATAATTTTTAGATTACTTTGCGGTAAAAGATAAATCAAAGAGTTTGTTGGTTTGTTGTTTACAATATAAAATATATGCGTTGGAGTTAAGAAAAGAGTTAATGATATGGAAGATGCGATGAATATGCAGAGAACAGGTTGAGAAGGGGTTCAGCTAACACTTCCTAGGATTGCATTCATATTATGCGATCATGCTACACACATACAATAGCAAATAATCTCTCAATGCAAATGCTACGGCTTCTAGTTTTAGAACGCATGCGATATATGCGATGATGTCTATAGGACCTACACATAAGCCTCTATTCTTTTCTATGCGATGACAATTGACACTCACACATACAAGGCGATCGCATAATACCATAACCTATCTCTAGGGTGCATGCGATGCATGTTGACAAACAGAGCTTATCTCTAAGTCTCTATCTCTTGCTTATGCAGATCTAATCTTGCTCTCTCGAGTTTAGATTCTAACCTAGCTCTCTCAAGTCTTAGGTTCTTTCTTTAGACTATTTCTTGAGTAGCTCTAAAGGGGTGATGGGCGCAACATAAGACAAGATGATCGCATGTAATGAAAATCCAAGGTAATGTTAGCTAATTTCTTCTCAACCCATTCGATAGATTTAGCTACTCATGCGTGCTTTTAAGAGAGTGAACAGATGTAGATAAACAAGTTCCATTTTATAGATATAGAATCAAAATACAGAATGACAAAGCGGAATAAGAATAAAGAGCCTGGTAGTAATCTCTTGCTTCCCAAGGCTTTTACACTGTTATTCTCTACTCTGCTTAAAAGATAGTCTTGCTCTCGCAAGAGTCGGCCCTCTCTTTATTTTACCATGCCTCCTGGGTTCTCTCTCGAGCTGACTAGGGCAATCTTCCGATGTCTCTTCGCTTCTCTCGCTCCGCCTTCTAAGTATAAGAAAACTATGAACAAGGCTACTTCTATCTTTGGAGAAAATTATCTAATTGCCAAACTCCTTCACTGAAGGTGGCCTCTGGTATTTATAGAGTGTCGGAGTGAAAGGCTTCTTCTCTCTTATGATTGCACTGATAGGATGGCATTAATTCTCTGTCTAATGTGCCGAATATTTGTCACAAAAAAGTTTTGTGTACTTGCTACAGTAGTTCATTAATTGCTTGTCAACTTAATTCAGAATCGACCGTCATCAGCTTTTTGTCCCATCGTGATTTATTACGCTTTTCATCAAGATGCACCCACCAAGATGCACCTGCTCTATGCAACAACCTTCTTGAGCAGATATTCGTGAGCGCAAATGATTGCATAGCCTTGGGTTAACATAATCTCTTAATGCACTCGACCGTTGATTTCTTTGGATCTCATTTTCCGCCTTGCGTCAATGCATATTCTGCACAAAAATATAGAAGTTAGCTGTTTTAATGTGATGGACGCATGCGACTGCAATATTGTGAACTTAATGCTTTTTGGACGCAATCTTGAATATTTTTATCATCGCAATCCTACATTGTTTAATAAATTAGCACTGTAATAAGGTGCATTTCTGCCCGTTATCACTCCCCCAAATTTAAAGAATGTTTGTCCTCAAGTATAATCTAAAGATTTCCTTTAGAAAGTCGACCGCCTTCTCTTTTCCTAGATTTCTCAAGGATGCCTTATTCAAATCCTATACAACAAAATTTCCTTAATTTTTATCCAGGTCTCTTCTTAAAATATTTCTAAAATTTAGGGAGCGCAAGCTTAACCTTAAAAAAGACACTATTATATTCTATGGCGTCGCATGATTTATTTCAAAAAACCTTTCACTGGGGTGTTTTCAATTGATTTTTATTATCCTTGTGTATTTTAGACATTATTTTTTTTTGAGCTTGCGCTGATCTAAGTGCCTCACCTTCGTTTTAGCTTGCCCCCACGTGTGTCATGTGGACATCCAACTACGAGCAAATGCACTTTCTCAGACTAAACTCATGCCCATTTGGCAGCAAAGTTGCGGTCATTTTATTTATGCGTTGATCACGATTCCTACCTTCGTTTTGGCTTGCCCCCACGGGTGTCATGCGGACATCCAACTACGAGTAGGATTCGTTCGAAATGTTATGATTTTTTTTGTAAGGCTAAAAATAGCAAGGTCCAAAATAAATACCGCACCAAATTTAAAATGTGGCAATGTTCTCATTGCCAAAAGATTGAAAGAAGTCGTTCGATGCTCTTATCGTAAAGGGTCAGTTTGAAAGAAAGCTAGCAGACCACTAACTTCTAGAAATATTTCCTGAGGTGACTGTCCTAAAATTAAGTTGACTCTACTGTATACAAAAAAATGGAAGCTTGCGTTTGATCATTGAAATCATAATTGATAAAGAGAAATCATACGGTGACTTATTAATTTGATGAATGTTAAATGATTGCGGCAACCAAAGAGGATGCAGTGATAAAATTTTCAAAATTCAAATGCGATGCGATAGTGAAAAATTTGGAATATAGTCAAGGAAAGATACAACCCCCAAATTTGCGTTGTCGCCCGCATTATTTGTTGACGCATCCTGCTTTGCGGTGATCTACTTCATTTGTATTGTGGTGATGAAATAAAGTAGTTGCGTCTTCGTGTAGTGCCTCCGCAATCGCCCACTTTGATCGTTGCAAAAAAACATTGAGAGGGTCAAATGATAACGAAAAATCAAAGTTACAATTTTTTTTTTAGATAAGCAGATTGAGAAATGATGATACTAAAGGGAATAGAGATAAGTTCATGAATTCAGGATTTCAACGGATACTTCACAAAACTTGCGTCCTGCATCCTTAATGAATTTGAATCGTATGACAATGCAGGGACCACCCACGTCTTTCTCATTCAGAGTTTCTCAGGTCTACGAAGGTGACCTTGCGATGCCAGTCTTCTCCGCGATATACTTTCACTAGTTGCCCATTAACCTTGAATATGTTAGTTCCGTCGTCATTGGATAACTCGACTGCGCCATGCGGGAATACCTCTCTGACTATGAAGTATCCGGACCAACATGACTTTAATTTTCCAGGGAAGAGTCGTAGCCGTGAATTAAATAGTAAGATCTTTTGCCCAACTTGGA
>NW_028326508.1:0-48000 GCF_027475165.1 Benincasa hispida
TTTTTTTTTTTTTTGGGTAATAGAGATGCTAGTTGATGATGGAGGAGGTCGTGTTGTTCCTCCTTTAGGGATAAGGGAAGAGTTTTTTTTGCAGGCTTGCTTTTCTGCTTGGTGGAGTATTTAGCTGGAGATAAATCGTAGGACTTCTAGATGGATTGAGCATTTGTGGAACATTAAGCATTAGGTTTAACACCTCCTTATGAGCATTTGTCTCTAAGGCTTTTGCTAATTATCTGTTTGGCGTTATTCTTTTGGATTCCCTTTTAGTAGTTTGGCCTTTTTTTTTTTTTTTTTTTTTGCGTGTGTGTGTGTGGCCTTGTATGTTCTAGTTTAAATACTAGTTTGGTTTTTGTACTTTTGGCTTTGGTACAATTTGATGCTTGTACTTTCAAAATGTTCATTTTGGCCCCTATCCTTTTAATTCTTGTTTATTTTGATCATTGTACTTTCAAGATGTCTATTTTGGTCCCTGTGCTTTTAAAAAATGACCATTTTGGTCATCTATTTTCATTTTGATCTCATTCTTTTTATCAAAATTTTAGCACAACACTCTATTCACTAAAATTCTTCAAATGTAACCATAAATTTGTATTAAAGATATCCATTATATTAAAGTTTATGTTGGAATTTTGTAAATAGGGATCAAAATGGTCCATTTTTAAAAGTAGAAGGACCAAAATGGATTGTTGGGAAGTATAAAGACCAAAATGAACAAAAGTTGAAAGTATAAGGACCAAAATGAACTAAAGTCGAAAGTACAAGGACCACTATATATTTTTTCATATTTCTCTCTGAAAACTCAGATCCTTATATTCAAAAAAAAAAAAAATGCAGAATGAGGTACAATTCATTATAATATTTTCTTTTTTTGCTACTAACATAGTACTATTTCAAGTATAAGGACCAAAATGAACTAAAGTCGAAAGTACAAGGACCACTATATTTTTTTTCATATTTCTCTCTGAAAACTCAGATCCTTATATTCAAAAAAAAAAAAAAAAATGCAGAATGAGGTACAATTCATTATAATATTTTCTTTTTTTGCTACTAACATAGTACTATTTCCACGTTTTGTTCGAATCTTCAAAATTCTTTTGATTTCAAGTTGAATTGATCCTTAAACATAACTGAGCCCCGATAATGCAATTCTAAAGTAATTTTTTTCCTTTTTCTCTCTCATTTTCTTGAAACACAAATATTTCATTGATTTTATGAATATTATACATGATATCCTTTACAGGATACCAATCATAGAGAAAGGGAGAGGAAATGTGATTTCAAAGTAGATCTTTCATTTTTTTTGGATAAGAAACAAAGTAGATCTTTCATTTTCAAACTGTCCCTAGATCTTTCTCTCTCTTCCCCACTCCAACCATGAAACTCTTATCATTGTTTTCCACCAAAAATATCCTCATATGAGATAAGATTTTATTCTTTTATTTATTTATTTATTTGATGAAAGAGATTTTATTCTTTTTATGACCCAAGGCACTCCAAATTACATAGTTTGCTATTTAAATTTCCTGATGCCCATCATAAGAATTTTCATGAATCATACGATGCTTCATACATCTAAATGAGATTTTTTCCCAATGCAATATGAAACATGCTCCACTGTTGTTGGTTTTGCAAATGATAATTTTCTATTCTAGTAGCTACATATTTGGCTTCTTCTTGGTGTTCTTTATTGAAGACATTTACTGGAAATTTGTCTAAATTGAACTGCTTTAATATTTCCTATGTGATTTAGTTTGTCATTTGCTTTCATTCTTGTTTTTGCATGCACTCCCATGTAAAGTTGTATTTTTGAGCACTAGTCTTTTTGTTTCATCAGTAAAAAGTTTTTGTTCTTGTTCAAGCTACATCTTTGTCTTTTTTATGAATCTAATTTTGAGCTATTAGGGATCTTCCTGCTGAGCTTCTTCATCAGTTGCTAATGAGTTGGGAAAAGATTACTGGCTGTGTTCCTGAGGTATGGTTATACTTAAAATAAGACGGTTAGAAATCATGGAATTCACTTGTAATATTATCCATCTGTATATATTGACAACTGTGGTGTATTTTCATTTTCACTTTCTTTATGGTTGTGTGGAACATTTTTGATGAAAATAGAAGAGGAAGGAGAAGAGAAACACAAATGGTTTATGTGGAAACCCCTAGGCTAAGGAGAAAAAACCACGATAGAGACTTGTTTTTATTATTCAAGTGATACAGAAATACAGGAAGACTTGCTCAAATAAATAGAGACTTGTGTTGTACTGGGTTTTTACGGTAGCATAGAATTGTTGGAAAACAGAGGACACCTCAGACTTATCAGTCAAAAGAAAAACCCAGGTCAGTCTGGTGTGGTCGTCAATAAAGGTGACAAACCAATGCTTGCCTGTAGAGGTAGTGGTTAGTGAGGGACCCCAGACATCACTGTGGATAAGACTGAAAGGTTTGGATGGTTTGTAAGGCTGAGAATGAAGGGGACACGACTTGTTTAGCCCGTATACACACATCACAATGTAAGGATGATATATTAATATTATGAAATAAATGCGGAAAAAGATACTTCATATATTGAAAATTAGGATATCCCAGACGGTAATGCCATAACATAAAATCAGTTTCAGCAGTAGAGAAATTCAAAGAAATAAAATTAGTCCTATAACTATCCCTAAAAGAAGTCTCATCAGTCATGAAATAGAGCCCCTATCGTGCCGGACAGTGCCAATCGTCGTTCTCGAGCTCAGATCCTGAAATAAAACAATGTCAGGTGAGAAAACAGTCTGACAGTTCAGGTCTCTTGTAATTTTACTGACAGATAATAAGTTGTATGAAATTCTAGGAACATGTAACACATCACGCAATATTAGACCCTCAAAAGGAGAAAGATGTCCTTTTCCTGCGACAGGGGCAAAGGACCCATCTGAGATTCTAATCTCTTCATTTCCGGCGCTCGGGTGATATGATATAAAATGATCAGAAGAACCGATCAGGTGATTTATTGCTTCAGAATCCACAATCCAGGGCTTGTTTCCATTAATGCTAATAAAACCGAAGGACTGAGCCATACCTTAGTGTGCAATAACACTGACCCTGACAGGACTTAAGTTACTTTGACCGTCTGCTTGAGGTTGAGCTTGGGCTTTGTCATTCGCCACCAGAGCCCGTCCAGAACCAGACTTGTCTTGTGACTGACGTCATTTGTAATTGGGAAGTTTTCCATGCAACTTCCAGCACTGGTCTTTTGTGTGCCATGGTTTTTTGCAATGCTCACAAACAGGTGGAGGTTTCTTGTCACTGTCAGATTCGGAGGACTTTGTGGCAAAAGTAGTAGCGTCAGTAGATGTAACTATTGAATTATTCATTGCACTAGACCTGTTTTCTTCCAAGCGTATTTCAGAATACACCTCCATAAGCGACGGTGTAGGACGTTGGACCAATATCCTGCTGTAAACACCGTCAAACTTCGTATTTAGCCCAGCCAGAAAATCATACACTCGATCAGCTTCCTCAATTTTGGAATACTGAGTCATGTACACTTCTAGATAATTTCACGACATAAGTCCATTTCTTGCTATAACAGGGATAATTTGTTGAAGTACGACATTACGTCCATAGTCCCTTGCTTGCATTCGTGGACTTGCTTGCATAAGGTATATAGGTGGGATGCATTCTGCTTCTTTGAATACGGCTGCTGTACTGCATCCCAAATGTCTTTGGCAGTTGCCGTATAGAGCAACAGTCTGCCTATTTGAGGTTCCATGCTACTCAGCAGAACTGACCATAGCAATGAATCTTCTGCTCTCTAGATGCATTCTTAGGACTTACCAGGTTCAGGTTTTGGTATCTTCTCAGTTAGATAACCAAATTTTTGTCTTCCTTCCAGAGCCATTCTGATGGATTGCGACCAGGAGAAATAATTTTTGGCCATTCAGCTTTTCTCTAATAATAATTCTTGTAGAATATCCCATTGATCCAGACAAAAAATTTGCAGTAGGTAAAGAATGGAAAGAGTTTACCGGGTTCTCGGAGTACAACTGAAGATTGGATGGCTCCGGTAGAGCACTTTGTGAGTTCGTGCCAAGAACCGACCCAAGATCCACGAGTTGTTGCTGAAGAAAAACAAATCTTTTTTTATTCTCACTAGGACACACCCTATTCACAGCTACCGGAGAATTCGCCAGAAAAGGGACAGGACTCGCGCCACTGCAGTTGGACTCGGCTGGCTGATCCACCGGCGGCTGTTGTTCAAAGACGAAGCCACGACTGGTCGAGTCAAGGAAATCGCCGCGGCTTCCTGTCTGCACCCGAGGGTTTGGCACGAAGTGGGTCTGCTGCGATTGAGTCTGGACACCATCGACGGATCGGGTTTGTGCGGGTGGCTGGGCTTTGATCAGATCTGGACGCCGATAGTTGTCTGCACCTGAGAGATCGACGGATCTGGCGCTGCTGAAGTAAGGCTGGACGCCACCGTCGATAGGATCCTTTTTGCGCGCAACCGGAGCGTCATTGACGTGTCGTGACTGGGTGTGATCCTCCGCGGCCGGCCGCGACCCAATCTATTCGCGATCCTCCATGGCTGGGCGTAACCCGATCTATTCGTAGCCAGATTGGGTTGTCTGTCCAACGACACTCATTTGTTGAAGAAGACGCGGTAAGGCAGCCTCTAGGTACTGTTGGACAACTTCCTTAATCATGTCAGCCATCTCGGAGTTGGTCGTCGAAGGGGACTCATCAATGGCGGCTAGGGTTTCGTCGCCTTGCTCTAATACCATGATGAAAATAGAAGAGGAAGGCGAAGAGAAACACAAATGGTTTACGTGGAAAACTCTAGGCCAGGGAGAGAAAACCACGATAGAGACTTGTTTTTATTATTCAAGTGATACAGAAATACAGGAAGACTTGCTCAAATAAATAGACAGACAGGAAGCCCTAGGCCCATAAGAAAATTACAAATAAGCTCCTAGGGCAAACCAACCCTTTTCGAAAAGTTTTTTAGGCCTGATATTGGGATTGTGAGATAGCAAACTTTTCCATATTTTTCTTAATTTTATTAAATTTTCTTTTGCTCTATGTGGAAGCATTTGTATATTAATGTTTGCATCTGTTATAATTCTATAGTTAGGGTTTTCCATTCTTGTAAATATTTTGTGATATTTTCCTTTTCTATGCTTTGTACACTTGTATATATTCATATCTTTGGTGAATGAGAGCATTCTGATTCTTTCTCAAACCTAAGAGTTTTACATGGTATCAGAGCCCTCTAAACAAACTAAAGGTTTTGTGAACCTTAGGGTTTGAGAATTTAGAACCCATTTGTGATATGTTTAGGGTTTTGTGGAGAGGTGAGTTTACACTTTTGCTCACAGTCGCCGTCTTTGGTTCGTTCGCCGTCGTTAGCCGCCGCTGTGGGAAAAAAAAAGAGACTATTTTTTCGACACCGCCCAGTCCGTCGAGGAGCCCAACCGTCGATCTACAAAACCCCAAAGTCCAGATCCCATCTGACCAGCGCGTGAGGCTCACGCGCCGATTGTTCCTCTTTGTCGTCCGTCCATGCGCCGACGCGTGTAGGCGCGTGCGCCATTGATTTTGGTTCGTCTTCTGTGGGTTTCCTCAGTTTTGTTGACTCTTCTTGGTGGTGTGTTTGTTTGGGATATATAGACATACTTACTGCTTGTAAAGACATCTCTTCGGTAAATTAGGTTTGATTCTCTGCTGTCCGGTGTCTATTTTTTGAGGTAATAGCTGATAAGAAACCAGTAGTCATGTCTGAGATTGCTGAACACAAGTTGAATGGATCCAACTACTATTCATGGAGATCAAATGTTTGCCACTTTATTAGGAGCATGGAGATGGATGATCACATCACAGAAGAGCCATTGATTGATGCTAATAAGAAGATTTGGTGGCAGGACGATTCAAGAATGCTTCTACAAATCAAGAATTCTATTGACCGTGAAATTGTTGAACTAGTTAATCACTGCGAATCAGTCAAGGAACTAGTAAATCACATGCCCTCTTTCATTCTTAAGGGTGAGATACCTTTTTGTACTTTATGCCCCAAGCAACATTTGTTTCCCATTCCACCCAAAATATTTGGTTGTACCTGCTTTGTTCGGGATGTTCGGCCTCAGCATACCAAGCTGGATCCAAAGTCCTTAAAATGTATTTTCCTTGGTTATTCCCATGTTCAAAAGGGGTATCAGTGTTATTGTCCTAGTTTAAATAAATATTTCGTCTCTCCTGATATCACTTTTTTTGAACATACCCCATTTCTTTAATCACCGTCTTTCTATTCGAATAAGAGTCAGGGGGAGCATAAGGAATTAGAGGATGATTTCCTTGTCTACACAGTTATTTCTCCTTCCGATCATCTTCCTGATTCATCTCTACTTGTGGCTACCTCTACTTTTCCACCCATCGTTAAGGTCTATACTTGACGACAACCTCCTTCAGTTCCATGCTTTGTACCAGAGTCTTCTTCATCATTGGATCCAGAAACGAGTGATGATCTTCCTATTGCTCTTCGTAAAGGTAAACGTACATGTGCTCATCCTATTTCCTCTTTTGTTTCATATAACCATTTGTCGCCTTCCACATGTTCATTCATTGCATCCTTAGAGTCTGTATCCATCCCTAAAACTGTTCATGAGGCTTTGTCTCATCCTGGTTGGTGTGCCGCAATGGTGAAGGAGATGACTACCTTAGATGATAACTGTACTTGGGATTTAGTTTCTCTCCCTGCAGGAAAGAAGGCTACCGGTTGCAAATGGGTGTTTGCAATTAAAGTCAATCCTGATGGTTCTGTTGCTCGGTTAAAAGCACGCCTTGTAGTGAAAGGCTACGCACAAACTTATAGCATTGGCTATGCTGATACTTTTTCTCCTGTAGCAAAAATGGCATCTGTGAGGTTGTTTATTTTATTAGCTTCAATCAATCATTGGCCTTTACACTAGCTTGATATTAAAAATACATTTCTTCATGGGGATCTTCAAGAAGAGGTGTATATGGAGCAACCACCAGGGTTTGTTGCTCAGGGGGAGAATGGAATGGTGTGTCGCCTTCGTAAATCCTTGTATAAATTAAAGCAGAGCCCACGAGCTTGGTTTGAAAAATTTAGTCAAGTGATTGAAAGCTTTGGAATGCGGAAGAGCACGTCAGATCATTCGGTCTTTTTTAAGAGATCTGAGGGTGGTGTCATCTTGTTAGTCGTATATGTGGATGATATTGTGATTATTGGTGATGATGCTTTAGGTATCCAGTCTCTAAAGACTTTTCTTCATAGTCGATTTCATACAAAAGATTTGGGCATGTTGAAATACTTCTTAGGAATTGAGGTAATAAGAAGCAAGAAAGGAATTCTATTATCACAGAGAAAATATGTACTTGACTTGTCGATTGAAACAGGAAAGCTAGGGGCTAAGCCATGTAGTACTCCAATGATGCCCAACTTACAACTCACAAAAGATGGAGAATTACTAAAAGATCCTGAAAGATATAGGAGGTTAGTGGGAAAACTTAATTACCTTACAGTGACTTGACCCGACATAGCTTATTCAGTAAGTATTGTGAGTCAGTACATGTCATGCCCTACAGTTGATCATTGGGCTATATTGGAACAGATTCTTTGTTATCTGAAGGCTGCTCTCGGGCGTGGTTTATTATATAAGGATTATGGTCATACTAATATTGAATGTTTATCAGATGCCGATTGGGCAGGATCTAAAGAAGACAGAAGATCAACTTTAGGGTATTGTGTTTTTGTTGGTGGTGATTTCTTGGAAGAGTAAGAAGCAAAATATGGTGTCACGTTCAAGTGCGGAATCAGAATATAGCACAATGGCACAATCTGTGTGTGAATTGATTTGGATATATGAACTTCTTGTTGAGTTGGGATTTAAAATCACCACACCGGCAAAGTTGTGGTGTGATAATCAAGCAGCACTTCATATTGCGTCTAATCCAGTATTTCATGAAAGGACTAAACATATTGAAGTTGATTTCCATTTTGTACGTGAGAAAATTCAACAAGGGTTGGTATCTACAAGATATGTGAAGACTGGAGAACAATTAGGAGATATCTTCACGAACGCATTGGATGGAAGACGTATAGATTATCTATGTAACAAGTTGGGCATGATTAACATATATGCTCCAACTTGAAGGGGAGTGTTATAATTCTATAGTTAGGGTTTTCCATTATTGTAAATATTTTGTGATATTTTCCTTTTCTATGCTTTGTACACTTGTATATATTCATATCTTTGGTGAATGAATAGAACATTCTGATTCTTTCTCAAACCTAAGAGTTTTACAACACCAAATCCTTCTTGCTTATTACAAGTGACTTCTATCTAGAACAGAAAGAAAGGACAGAAAGCTGTTTGTAATTATTTTAAATTTTATTTTGTTCCGAGTCTTTGGTTTGCTTGTCTTCTCATCCTGTTTACTTGGAATTATTGTTTTCCTATTATGCATTAGTCACGTTTTACATATTTGCTTGTTTTAGATCCATGAAAACGTGAAAGACTTGCTGTTGGCTTTCAAGCTTGGGAATGGAAAGAGTTCAGAAAAAGACATTGCAGATTTATCCAAGTAATATTCCACCTCTCATGTTGGGATATTTTTTAATATCTTCTGTTAGGTACCTAAATACAGAAGTTGTATCTTGTAGAAGTTGTTAGAAAGTTTCTACTTGGTTGTATTTGTTATTCACATCCTTTTTTCTTCTCTCCTTTTGGAAGTTTGTATCTTTTCAACTTTTATTCCTTTTCACTACATCAATAAGAAGTTGTACCTTGTTAAAAAGCCAAGCTTTTATTGAGAACAAATGAAAGAATGAAGGCGACAAACAAAAAACCAGCCCAAGAATCCTTGAGGTGTCCTTGTAATAGCTCTTTACTGACAAGTGCTGGAACTTGATTGAGGAAAAATCTTTATTTAAGCTGGATGATGGAGCTTCTATTAAAAAGAAAGCCCACTGGAGACGAGTTAGATAAAATGACGTTTACCTGTGCTCTACAGTGGGGCTGCATCCAATTTTCTAGCCTACCTTGCTACCTTAAGTCCATTGAATATTAAAAGATTATCTGAAGATGGGATATGAATTAAAATGCTTCCTTCAGCCTTTAGGACAAATGATAATTCACCATGCTCAGTTTTTTATTTCTTTGATATTCCTTATTCTTTTTGCCAGTTTATTAAAGTGTTTTTTTCAGGAGTTCAACCATAGTTTGAAGGAAAGAGATCTCACTTCTATAATTCATGGTTTTTATTTTTTATTTTTCTTATTTTTATTTATTTTAAAATCAATTAATTAATTATTATTTTCAATTCATCTCGCTGTTCCTCATTTGCTCCACTGAGTTAATATGTGGAGGTATTTGTGCTTTCAGTATTTAGCTAGCTTTGAGGTGACCATTTTTCTCTTCTTGTGGCCTTTTGACCTCTCTTTGTACTTCCATTTTTCTTCATGAGCTCCTTTGAATTTTTTAAGGAAAAATTGTATGTAGTTAGATATGGAAACTACTGAGTATACCATCTTCATCAATTGGAAATCGAACTAAATCAGGATTCTACTATTTTATTTGCAGAAGACATGGATCCAGAAATGGCTTATTTGTTAAGAATTCAAAGTTGATGGAGAAAGCTGAGTCATTTCTTAATTCATTGGTTAGGTAACAAAACTTGTTCACATTGAGCTGTTATTATTGTTCCATGATATCTCAATGTAGATTATAAAGGAATATCATCATTATTTTGTTATATTTTGAGAATTGAATATATGGGTTGTGTAAATTGGTCGGAATTTTTTGTTTGATTTTAATGCGAGTTCTCTCCAGTGGATGAGGCAACCTTTTTGTTGTAGGTGTATTCTCATCCCTGTTACAAATTACTTTAGTTGAAAACTAATAATATAAGCATAATACATAAAAGCTAGGGCCAATATGATGGGCTCTACAAAACAACTACCTAATTACATAACAATATATAAAATGGCTCCAATTGCACAAAAGAGAGACATTAAACTTCGAATCAAACTCCTCTCAAGAACTTTCCACAGCTCTAAGATTCTCTCAATTCTCTTAAGCCAAATGTTTCATAAGACCGGAAAGAATGCAATCTACCATAGTGTTGGCCCTTTCTTGGAAAAGGAGGATGAAATAACACCTCTTCCATCATATACGAAGACTTTATTAGGAGACCACCTAATAAGAAAATACTCAAGAATACAAGAATAAAATCAAGTATACAGAGATATAGAAATAGGTGAAAACATATTGACATAAGCTATAATATCATAGAACATGGAACAAGATAACCTAGGCTTTTAATAGGGCTAGTCTCTCCCAAATTCCCCAAAGGAAATTCCCACCAAATTCTTCACACTTCCCTCCAACCTCTCTCCTTCTATTTATAATTAAAATCCCTAACAAACTTCATATCTAATTACTCATTTGCCCCCTTCTAATAACCACACCAATATTCTATTACTAATCTTACTATTTCAATAACTAGGAGTCTTACATTACTCCGCCCTGTGCTTACAAAACATAAATACAAAAATTGGGCAACCTTCTCTTAAGTAACCCCCACTGCCCAAATAACAAATATTGAGTATAACAACTCCTTTTAATTTGGATTGCCTCACACCAACAACTCTTCAAACGTTGGGCCCATAAATCCTTATCTTCCTTAAAATTACCCTTGGGCTTCAGGCAGTTCCAGCCCATACTCAAGCCCCTTTTCTGCCACTCCCACAAATGGGCCTCAATGAATTTATTAAATTCAGGCCCACCAAGCTCCTTCTCCCAGCCTCCAATTGGTATTCCTAGCCGTTTAGGGCAAACCCAACCCTCACCCACAGTTTGGGCCCCAACTTCTCCATGTAAACCAAGCCCGTTTGAGAAAATCTGGGCATTCTCATGCATTTTCAGCCCATTAGTTAAATCAAAATTTAATCACCTTCTGATAAAGTCAAGAAATACATTGAGAGGGCTAACCTAATAAGGAAATACTCAAGAATACAAGAATAAACTCAAGTATACAGATATATGGAAATAGGTGAAAATATATTGAGATAAGTTATAATATCATAGAACATGGAACAAGATAACCTAGCCTTTCGAGAGGGCTAGTCTCTCCCAAATTCCCCGAAAGAAATTCCCACCAAATTCTTCACACTTCCCTCCAACTCCTCTCCTTCTATTTATAACTAAAATCCCTAACAAACTTCATATCTAATTACTCATTTGCCCCTTTTGAATAATCACACCAATATTCTATTACTAATCTTACTATTCCAATAACTAGGAGTCTTATAGACTTGCTCCTAGTCTACATTCCAAACGCATCGAAAAAAAATTGTCCCACGTCGTGTTTGCATACTGACATCTCCACAAAATATGCTCGACATCCTCCAAGACCATTACAAACCATGCACCATTGAGGCTTAGAAGAAAAGTATGCAATCTTTGCATTAGGTCGATGATGTTCCTCCATGAGAAACTTACTAGGCTAAAAATTTGACCTTCATAGAAATTCTCACCTTCTAAAGAAAGAAGCTGGAGGAAAACTTCCCATATAGATTAGGAACAACAGATGAAAATTTGACCATAGATGTGGAGAGACTGACTAGCAAAGCGAGCAGCAAAGAAACATTAGAGAATTGATTTTTTATGAGATGGAAGCTTGAGAAAAAGGACACAAATTGCAAGATCAAACGTCAAAGAGGCAAATGGTGAATGCGGGGAATCAATAGACGAAGGGGGCTATCTAGTATTCCCTACCCAACTATCCTCCCAAAAATGAATCGAGAAGCCATTCTTAGTGGGAAAACCTCAAGAAACTAGAGAAAGTCGTATACCTAGAAGTTAGGGGCCTCCATGAGTTCCTAAAAGTGCCTTTGACCCTATGACTTGAGGTCCATTTTTTAGGAAGATGAGCGTGTTTGCTCATGATAATCCTACACCATCAAGGGTAGGTTTTCAAATTGAATTGATATAACCATTTTTAAAAAAAGACCTAATTAAGAAGTCTCATATCAATCAAGAGACAACCTCGAACCTAATTCAATGAGATATTTACCTTCTTGGACATCTCCCCACGGTATCCCTCGAGTTCTTTTCCACTCTAGCACACATTGAGGAGGAAACCTAAATAAAGAAATGAAATAAGCTAAGGTCCTATTTAGAACAGACTAGGTGAGAGTCAATCTAGGCTGGAAGTGCGAGAATCAAACCACAAAGCCAAAGCCGATAGCAGTTCAATGAGCCGACAACGTGAGAAGACCAAAGGCTGGAAGTGCGAGAATCAAACCACAAAACAAACCAGCTTCTAAACTGTCGCTTCCAAGAATACAACTACTGTCGCTTCCAAGAATACAACTACTAGAAGAAAAACGCAACTTCGGACAAAACAGTAAGGCTTAGGCTCATAAACACGAGAAAACCACAAAAAAACTTTAATTCCTGGACAAAATCATGAAGCTATGATTTAACTGAAAGAGAATGAGAAAGAATTGATTCCATTTAAAAACCACATTTTCCAATCAAATTGGAGAACTTGGCAGGAATTTTGGGAGACAATTTTGCTTGAATATTTTCACCTTTCTCAAACGAAGTATCAAAACCATCGGTAAAGCAAACCTCTGGAGTCTCCTCAACACAATCATCTTGTGCTAGAGAATTCAAAATATCCTCACTGCTTAAACTAATATCTGAGTCTGCATCAGAATCGCAACTAGAATGAGTGTCTTTAGGAGGTGGATGGTTATAGACTCCTTTTATAAAAGTAATATTTGAACCTGGAACTTTAATGATTGATTGGTTGAAGTTTGAACTATAAGGGAAAGGATGTGGATTGTCTGTCGGATGCGAACCAACTAATAGTAGATGTGTACATGACTCCTCCAAAACATCTAAATTGATCTCAAATTATTCCTTTGCGAATGAAGGCTTTTTTTTCTTGTCCGATAGTAAGAAAGAGGATAATAAGAAAATGGAGAACATTCCATGTTCACATCCTCTTTATTGCTCTCTAAGTCGACAGGCTTTGGAATTCTAACTGCATTTTCCATAGGACTATTAAGGCTTCTTAGAGGAAGTAGATCTGCCTCATTCGAAGTTGGAGCAAAACTAGTTTCCATGTCTAATAGAATGGGAACGCCCTCTTCAACAGAATCAGAAACCTCAAACACTTCGTCATCACGCTTAACTTCAATCAATCTTGCAATATCCAAAGAGTTAGAAAAATCTTTAAAAATATAACTCGCCTTGAAGGATACTAGGAGGATTTAATGGCTAAATATCACCAAGTCTAAGGTGAAAATTACTATTAGTCTTATCTATAACTTCAATTTCAGCTGGGAGAAAACCACACAAATTTCCTTTAACTTCAATACGAGCTTCAAAGCAATCCAAGAAATTCAGAGTTTGAGAAGAAATACTAACCAGACCTCCAAGGTTTTCTCCAATGGCTTTAAAAATAGGTACGAGTCCAAAAAGTCGAAGGTAAAATTTTTATCGACAGCCAACCTCCATAACTCACATTGTACTTCGCATAAGAATGTGCTTTGTAAGACCAATTTTCAACCTTCAAATGCATTGATCCAATTTCTTGCCATTTTCCATCGGAAACCATATCAACAAAACTATCATCAAGTTTTATTAATACCTTATCAGCCATGAAAGAATTGATTATAAATTTAGACTGAAAATAATCTTCCAAAGCAAGACAAATATCTTGCCTAGAATAGTAGGCAAACAAATGAGAAACAACAAACAAATTGTTGAAGTTCATTAACAACACTTCCTTATTTTTTCTAACCCAATAAGAGGAAACAAAGTCATATGGCTGAGAAACGACCTGAAAGTTTCTAGCCACTTTCAAATCATCTGAGAGAGTTGGAGCTAAAGGCTCACCAAATTCAGGCTCAGCAACACCAAACCGAGGGAAGGACAACAAACATTACTCCGCCTTACCCAAAAAATCTCAATCATTTCCCAGAAAACCATCCAACCCTTCTTTAAGAAACCAGCCGTAACATGTAGATTTTTTCCTACCTCCAGTAGGCGGCCAAAGCCACGTAGTTTGAAACCAGCCGGAATATGATCTCTATGGCTATGCCCACGTAGTTTGATAAATAATAATATAAACATCTTCTTTCCTACTTTGATACTAATGCGACATTCTCATTGGAGATGCCTTATATCCTGCTATTTAATAAAATGCATGAAAATAGTTCAATACAGTTCCAAAAGTACTTTTTACTAAATATTATGTTAGCTAGAGGGGTCTATTTCGCTATTTATC
The DNA here is from genome assembly GCF_027475165.1 of Benincasa hispida. NCBI lineage: Eukaryota > Viridiplantae > Streptophyta > Magnoliopsida > Cucurbitales > Cucurbitaceae > Benincasa > Benincasa hispida. The sequence goes on from NW_028326508.1 coordinate 14,302, forward strand.
AAACTACATGAGAGCAAAATAGTTAATTTTAGGCCATAAGGATTTCACTGGCAATTGCTGTAAACCATTATATTCTTTTTTTTCTTTGCAATTATCGTGCATTGGAAAAATCAAGGGATCTCACAATCTTTATAAAATAGATGAGCTACTCCTCTATTTTTTACAATTAGTTATGAGATGGAAGCCTGTGGTATCTAATATGAATATTGAAGCATAGGGGCAGATAACTGGTGTCTTTTTCGGTATAGCACTCTAAGTAGATAAATGAAGTTTACTAAATAAGAATAAAGTATAGATAGAGAAACTTTGAAGAGCACCTAGAACATTGTGATACTTTGATGTTCTAGTTGTTATATGAAGCACTGTTACTTATTTGGTCTTTGTTGTTTTTCTTTTAAAAAACCAGTGAACATATGAGGCCTGTTGATTGCATACCTTTCCATGAACTTATCTGCTTCAAAGATGTTAGAAAACTTCAACTGGTAAGCATGTCTATAGCACTCCGATATGAATCTACATGTTCCTGATCATTACTTGAAAGTATAAATGGTACTCCTTTACCAATAGTTGCTAGCTACTGAGATGATTTTAAGGAAATCCGTTGGAGTGTAATCAGTAATCACCATTGTTGTAGCTTACTGAACCACGTTAGTTTAGTTTCTTGTTTAATTTTATTGATAATGCACCCGTACTGTGGCTATTATTCTCAAGGCTCTTTGTCAATTATTATGCCGTAGTTTATAAATTCAAATATTTATAATATAGCCTTTCAGATTTCAGAATTATGTTTAACAAGCAAGAATGATCATATGGACCAGTTGTGGTTTTTCAATTGAATATTCTGCTTTTCTTATTGGTGTTTGTTCTTTTTGGTTGGGCTCAAATCTTTAAGTCTTTTCCTTTTTTTTTTTGTCCAAGATTTTTGGTTCTCAGGTGTTGTCTTTGGTTTGGTTTCCAAAGTGTGGTCTTTTGTGTTGAGTTTGATCTTCTAAGCTATCTCTTTGCTAGTTCTTTTTGTTCAGTTTTTTAGTGTTTCTCGTTGGATTTCTTTTTTTTTTTTTTTTTTTTTTTTTAATAAAAAATTTTATGTCATTTATTTTATTTTTGTGAACTTTAGTGGTTCTTTTGTGTTCCGTTGTATTATTTTTTTCTCTCTTGTGGAGTATGTATCTTTGATCATCATTACTTTTTCATTTATTTAATAAAAGAAAAAAATACTCATTATGACACCATACTCATTTAACAGTATGAAATTTTTTTTTTCATGCCTATCTCTTTTCTCAAACCGATAGCAGTTTCCTAATGTCTAATGAACACGATTAGTGTATCTATTCTAGAATTTCTGCCCATTACATTGGTTGACTAACTTAAGCTGAACATCAATAAGAAAAGTCTGAAAATCATTTTTCTTTGTCATTGATTTGGGTACTTGGTCCATTCAAATTGAGCTTTTTTCTCTTTTGTTCATGGGGTTGGATTGGTGGAAATTAGCCGTCATCTCTTGTTAAGGGATCTGATGAACACCATTTTTTGAGGAGATAGTTAGTTCGGGATGAAAACTCCTCTAATCTATATTTCTTCATCTTTACCATCTTTCCTCCTTGAAATTTCATTTTGTGGATTTTGCCCCTTCCTTTGTTTGTAAGCTCCTCGCCCATTTCCCTTAGTTTTTGTCATTCCTTGTCTGATAGGGAGGCATCCAATATTAAAGGTCTTTTTATCTATGTTATGCTCTTATTTTCTATGGGAAAAGGGACTTACGCCTTTTAGATACTAGTCCTTCTAAAGGACTTTTGTGTAGATCTTTCTTTCTTGGCGGAATGAGCACTTTTCCTTCAAGTTCTCCTTTTCTTCTCTCCCTTTGGAAGATTAAAGTCCCAAGGAAGGTGAAGCTTTTTTTTTTTTTTTTATAGTTTTTCCATGGCGGAGTTAATACCTTGGATTGTGTTTAGAGGAATTTGCCTCATCTATGACATTTTAATTTTAGGAGAAACCTAACCGTTGATGAGTTTAAGAAGTGGATTAGTCTCGAAGATAACTTAAACGGGGTCCAATGAACAACCTAGAAAGATGTCATTGATGATCAAGACTTTCTTTTTTATAATATATGCTAAGGCAAATATAAAACCAGCGGACCTGTACCTCAACCACCTTCTTTAACTCGATTCTGAAAGTAATGTGCAACCCATGCAACAAGATTTCGTGGGAAGCATTGTGGCTTGTTCATCTACAATGTAGGTAATTTGCAATGTTGACCCATAATACCTACGAGTTCATTTGCAAGATTTCTTTCGTGTTTGTGACTCATGTTTTAGGAGGGAGTGCTTCTTACACGAAGCTGAAAATTTTGAGGAAGGACTTTTGACACAAAGCTTAAAATTGGGGAAGAAATTACTTCTGATGCGAAGCTGGAAAAATGGAAGATTGGTATCCGCGACGTGAAATTTAAGGAGGACAAAAATTCAAATGAGAGTCTGATACCATGAAGCTTTGTATATTTCTCATACTACTCTGTACAAAGATACAACTTTCAATTTAAAGAGAGGGAGAAAAACCATACAAGGGAATAAGCGATACAAGGGAATAAGCGAAGGACAAAAAGAAAACAAATACAAAGAAGGGTGTTATAGAAAAGGGAAAATCTAATAAATACAATGGGAGAGACTTTTGTATATTCAACCCGTACCATTGACATGATCTAAACCTAGCTGTGTGGATGAATCCCTAGATCAGACAAGATGTGCTTGAGATTTTGTAATCAAGTAGAGCTCTCTATTAAACCAGGTGGATTTGGATGGAATAGACCTATTAGGTCAGTAGACTGGAAGCAAGAGTATATCTTCTTTTGAGGGGAGGAGATTAAAGGTGTGACAGGTGGTCGATACCAAGTACATTCCATAATGTGGTCTGTGGTTGTACTTTGTTTGACTTAGCTCTGGGCCATGATAAAAGCAAGCTCTCGTAGGCGGTAGGAAATGGATGGATGAGGGGAGAGGCTCAAGGTGGTACTTTGTTCAAGGAGAGGACGATTAAGTTGCAAACAAAGTTCCACATTGATTAGGAAAGAGAGTGATCCATGGTATATAAGTGAGTACAATATCTCCGATGGTATGAGACCTTTTCGGTGGTTCCTAAACAAAATTATGAGAATTTATCCTAAAGTGGACAATATCATACCATTGTGGAGGTAGATAGGTGGAGGTTTTCTTGTCATTGTCCTTATCATGAGCTTAGTTAATACATGCATGCTTGCACTAGTCATGCATACTATATTCCCTGCAGAATTGATTGTCAAGCACACTTAACTTTGTTCATACTCTGGGTTATCTTGTTTTCGTTTCATCCATTTATATATTTATGTATATTTACCTAGGCTTTGATTGGAGATCCAAGAAGAAGGATTCAAATGGATCTTCTGGAGTTCCATAAAATCATAAAATGTACTTATTGCAGCGAGAACAGAAATAGTCTTTTACCATGTGCACACGATTCAACAATTATGTGAGTAAACCTCTGACTTTTGCATCGGAAACTATCATATATTTGAACTCTCTGCTATAATATGATAATGTAGTATTCATTTAAATCATAATTTGTTCTTTGAACTGATAAAGTTATTTTCTTCATACTTTCTGTTGTTTTACACAGAAAGAATTTGTATTCAACTATTGAATGGATTTCATACAATACTATCGCCCTAGATTTAAAGGAGATGCTATAATATGATAATGTAGTATTCATTTAAATCATACTTTGTTCTTTGAACTGATGAAGTTATTTTCTTCATACTTTCTGTTGTTTTACGCAGAAAGAATTCGTATTCAACTATTGAGTGGATAATACTATAGTCCTAGATTTAAAGGAGATAGTTTATACAGGAATAGAAATTAAACCAACGGTAAAAAATATGAGAGTGTTGAAGTATTGATACAATAAAATTTATCATAACCCATTGGCCACCATATTTGCCCAGTAATGTCATTTTTTTTAAAACTAGAGTCACAATTTTTTATTGAATAGATGAAAACAGACATGCTCAAAGATACAAATTCCATATGTGAGTGAAAAAAGAACAAAAACGAGAAATAAAAAGGACAAGGAAGTGCCCCCAAAAATGAAAAAAACTGAAGGAATAATCTTGCAAAGAACTTGAGGCTCGAACCAAACTTGAAACTTCAAGAAACCACAAAACAGGGAGCTGAGAAAATTATAGAGAAGTTCGTAAAGAGAGCCCTTTGAAAGAACACTAAAATACAACAATAAGCATGAAAAAACCTCCTCAAAACACTTGGAACCTCTGAAGACATAAAACAATCGAAAAAACGAAAGAAACAGCAGCAAAGCCAGCTGACGAGATTCTTGAACTGGAGCTGAAACCACCAAAGAAGCCAACTAATACAGAACACTTGGAAGCTTGAAAGAGACCAAAATAGGGCCGGAAAGCTTGACAGAGGAGCTTGAAGCAAACAAAAAGGGCATGTCTATAACTTCGAAAAACCAAAACAAAACTTAGTAAAATTAAACCTTGCAGAGTTTTGTTCTTGAATCGATGGGGAGATTTCACGCATCTCAAGAGACCAGCATAGAAAATTACTTCACTAGCTTATGCTTAGGTAATTTAAGAATTAATAGAACTTCACCTAGGTGTCAAATTTCATCAAATTATTGTAATCTAATGGAATTTAGGTTTATAACTTGACTACTGGTGACTTAGTGAGTTGATAACCACGAACCGGCCACTTGAATTAATTTTTGTAGTATTTTTAGTTTTCTCTTCACCAGTGTAAAACCAGGTTAGTAACGTCCATTTTTTTCCTTTGAATATAATTGAGAATTCATGCTTTGCTCCAATTTAAAATTGATTTCGTGTATACCCAACTCTAAATACATCATGAGAACAATGTAACTAAATGGTATCTGGTCATCGCAAGTAGCCTCTCTCCAAAGAGAGCTGGTAGCTTGTCTGTCTATATATGTAACTCAGTGGACCATCCCTCCTCGTTTTATGACATTTCTTCATGTAATTGTAACCTATTTGGAGTTCAAGAAGTACCGCATATTTATGTATGTAGGAAGATAAAAAAATTAATATTATTGGTGGATGTTAGAATCTTACTGTGTTGCATTCTTTAGTTTGACCAAAGATTTTTATGTAACTTTAATGTAGGTATAGTTTAGCGCAAGAGCATGGTGATCTCATCAATCTCCATGATTGGTTTCAATCGTTCAAGACAGTCGCTAGTCATCCTCAAGCTAAAAGGAATCACAGGACGAAGCAATGTTCTACACCAAAGAAAAGGAAAGATAAAACTAGCGTTGAAAGCAAAAGTGATGCATCAATTCAGTATCCTTTTACATTATTATGTGGTGAAACTGTAGTTTATGCTAATTAGATCTGCAAAACTGGTTTGTGAATGGAGTTCTATTCTGTTTGTTTTCTTAATTTTGGTACTTCCTGAGTGCATATTTTTCAGGCTAATCCCATAGCTCCATCTCCATTTTTGGTGTTTTCTTCCACAATATTGAAAAATGAAGAACAATAATTCACAAAACTGTGACACTGTTCCCCGTTTCTCGTTTTTTTCTGTCATAAAAGCCTCTATAGAAATATAGTTTTAATTATATATCCTGCATTTGTTCCCTTCATCAATGAAACATCATTTATCCCCTAGGTATTTTTAGTATCCTCCGTGAAAATCCTTAACCTCTTTTTCAACAGAGCAAGGTTTTGCACTGCTGTTACTGAACTGCAGATTACAGGATTGCTTCGGATGCCGAGCAAAAGACGGCCTGATTATGTACAGAGAGTGGCCTTTGGATTATAAGAACTGCAATTGATTCAAGCTGAATGATGCATACAAAATGAATGAGAATCCTCAGGTTTGCAGCTGAGGTGACTGATGTTAATGCTTGTTTCTTAAAGAATAATTTTTAAAGGGTAGAAATTGACTCAAACAGGCCACAAAATGAGAAACGGATAGTCAAGAATGTAGAAAAATGAAGAGTTGGTCAAATCCAATATGAGTCACACGTAGATGGTAGTTCAAGATTTGGGAGCACTCTTAAAATTCTTTCATCTCAGACGTCTGGAGAAGAGGATCAAACTAACTTTGCGGATAAAGCTATGTTCCATGCCCTTGAGCACAAGAGGGAATAGAGCAATCAATTGTTATATATAGAATGGTTGAAATATTTACTTTTTTTGAATACTGGTTTAAACCGTTTTGATTATTGAACAATTGAATAATTTTCTATATGCTGTAAGTTTATAATAGTTCAATTGAATTGGTAGTTTTTTATGGGAAAAAATAGGAAATTTTCATAAGTAACATTAGGAGAAGTTGGTGTAATATTTATTGTTGTTGGACAAATTATTTTCTTTTATGAAATATTAGTTTAAACAATTTTGATGGTTGATCCATAGAATAATTTTCGATATGCTTGAAGTTTATACTTGTTCAATTAAATTATCATTTTTTTAAAATTGTTTTTTATGTAAAATGTAGATTGTAGGATAAGGTGTTATCATTAATGTAATATTAATTTTTGCTGGTAAATTGTTAAAAACTAATCTACAAATAAAAAACATTATAAAAAAAATGTCATGTTAGCTAAAGAGTGGTCTTGTTAGGTTTTTGAGAAGTGATTTTTTTTTTTTTTGCCATTGGATTACAAAAACATCGGATACGTAGAACTTTTTGAAAATATTGATAAAAAAGTAGATAATGAAAAAACAAAGCATGTTCACTGAAGAGATAAGAAGAAAGAAGATGGGAGTTGATAATTCGCATGCTCTTGTTGCTAAATATCGTGGAAGAAACAAGAGTAAGGGATCTAAAGACCGTATTAACTCAGAAAGAAGGTCCAGGTCTAGAGATAAAGAGACTAGGACATGTCATTACTGTAACAAGCCTAGCCATATAAAAAAGTTTTGCTATCGTTGGAAGAAAGAACAAAGTAAGAAGCAAGACTCACAAAAAGAGGAAGATGATAAAAATACTGCATCAAATTATTTCTCAAAGTGATAATGTTGTCACCTTGATTTGTGCAACCAGTGAGTGTCATCATGTAGAGAGTTCAAACACAGAGTTGGTGATATATTTAGGTGCTTCATACCATTGTGTTCCTAGAAGAGAGTATTTCATGAACTATCAATCTTATGATTCTTATAGTGTGAAGATGGGAAACAAGAGCTCAGCTAACATAGTTGGGTTAGGTGATATTTGTTTGAAAACAAGTATTGGGTGCACGCTTACATTAAAGAATGTGTGTCGTATTCCTGATTTATGTCTTAACTTGTTGTCTGCAAATGTCCTTGACCAAGAAGGATTTCGACATACCTTTTGTGATGGTAAGTAAAAATTGTCTAAGAGTTCAATAAATGGGTTATAAGTAGGGCTTTTTAAGTGGTTAGGCTTAAATTTGAAAAAAAAAAAAAAATGACCCAGTGTATCCCTTTCACGTATCTGAAAGCAGGTACGCATTAGGAAACATAGATACTTCTAATATCGCGGAGAATCGGTATTAGATACGTATCAGATATGGATACGTCCAGATATGTAGCAAATACGTGTCTGATACGTGATTTGAAGTATCTAATTTTTTTTATTTCTTAATTTTCATATACGCATATCTGTTTCCAAATACGTGAAAAGGGTTACAATAGGTTTTTGTTTTTCAAATTTAAGTCTAACTACTTAAAAAGGCCAACCCACAACCCATTTTCTTTAAGTTCATGTTTGGGAATGATTTTAAAATCATCAAAATGACTTTTTCATTTTTAAGTCTCTCAAAAATAAACTTTTAATTACTCAAAATTAATTTAGTTTTCAACACTTCTAAATGCAATTTTCATATCATCAAAATTAGTTTTGAATGACTAAATATGTTTCAGAGTGATTTTGAAAATAACAAAAGTGATTTTAGCCATTTTAAAATCATTTTCTGACATAAAAGTACACTTCCATCAAGCAATCGAAAACAAACTAAATTAAAAATGATAAAGAAATAAAAAGATAAAAGAAAAAACCCAAAACATATTTCAATCTTTATTCTTCTCTTCTCTCTCACTATCTAAATCATGATTCACATCCCATCCTCCCCCCTCTCCTCAACTTCATTCTTCAATCTTCATCTTCTACTTCTTTTCTACCGTCTGCTCTAGTCGCTTAACCATCACTCGACATTATTGGATTTTTTTTTTCAGGTTTTCACTCCTTGAATCTATTTTAATTTAACTTAAACGAAGTATTATAACAATTAATTGGACGTTATCATATATTTATATATATATATATAATAACGTATCAGTATCTAAGTTTTTTAGAAATTGACATATTGCCATATTGTATCATATCTGTATCTTATATCTGTATTTGTATCGTGTTTCTTAGTTTATAACTATCATATATCCTTAAATGGTATGAAAGTCATCTATGAGTTTCAAAAGGCCCAACCATGGAAAGATTTTCAAACTATAGAGTAATTAACAAAAAATGTTATGTAACTTGTACCAAGAAGCATGACCACATAATGATAAAATAAAGAAAAACATGTACATACAGGGCTCCTTTGATAATGTTTTCATTTTCTATTTCCTATTTTTATTTCTTATTTTTAAGAAACCGACTTGTTTGATAAATCTTCTTATTTCTTATTTCTAAAATTTGCAAAATGTTTCCGAAAATGGAGCCAAAATTGAGGAACTAAAAAAAGTGATTGGCCCTTCTTCCGTTTCTATTTTAATGAAAATCCGTTTGTAACAATGATTAAAAAAATAAAAAATAAATAAATAAAATAAAAAATAACTTGATTAGATGAGTTGGTAAGCCTGCATGCCCCCAAACATCTTTGAAGCTTCTTAGTCTTGGGTTTGACTCTCGGGTAGAATTTTATTTTATTTTCCCTTGTTTTTTTATATTTCCTTCTTTCCTAAATTATATTTTTTGTATTTCTTTTATATTTATGAAAAATTATTTTAAATGAAAAACTACTAAAACTATTTTCAAATATAGCAAAAATGTCACAATCTATCAATGTCTATAGTGATAGATGATAGTAATCTATTAGGAGGCGTTTGATAAATGGGTATGAGTTATTGAGTTGGGTGAGTATTTATTACCCATGTTTGTTAAGCTCATAAAGAAAATCTATAGGTTATTAAAAACCCCCCTTTTTTACTCACTCAAAACTCTCCTTTTTTATCTCCTCAAAACTAGGACTTTTTGTATTAATATGGTTGTTTTCAAAACTTATTAGGGAAATAAGGTTGTTTTGAAACTTATTAGAGAAATATTGTTGTTTTGGAAGATCAAGGCTAGAAGTCGAGGGTTGAAGATTCGATTAATGTAGAGGTCGAACGTTGAGAACTCGACAAACAAAGAAAAACTTGGAAACAATATGTATATTAGGGTTGTCGAAGGTTGAAGTTTCGACATACATAGGTCGAACATTAATCGAACGTTGAGAACTGAACAAACAAAGAAAAACTTAGAAACAATATGTATAAAGGGTTGTCGAAGGTTGAAGTTTCGACATACATAAGTCGAAACTTCAACCCTTGACAAGTGAAATCTCATTAATTTTGTGATGAGGATCTCGCTCTAGAAGGGAATCTCGCTAGAAATGTGGGCTAAATCTCGCTGGTAAGGTGAGCATCGCTAAGAAAGAAATGCTTGATCTCGCTCATGAGGATCTCACTCATGAGGAGGATCTCACTCATGAAGATCCTCATGAGTGAGATCCTCATGAGCGAGATCCTCCTCATGAACGAGATCCTCATGAGCGAGATTCTCATCGTTTTTTTAGTATTTCTATTTACTTGACTTTACTATTTGTATTTACTTGACTTTACTACCAACATGGCTGCTACTTACTTTCAACTAACATTCAAATTAATTTCACTCTTTAATTAATGAGGTTAAATTAATTTTACACTTTAATAATAAATGCACCCAACTTTCTCCAACAACCACTTCTTTCTCTCTCTTCTATTTATAGATGACTTCCCAATCATACTTTTTATATTTTCATTGTCTTTCTCCACTATGGGTGTTAAACCTTAAAAAAGGTATGCTTTTGTTGGTTACTCTTTAGTTCAATTTATTTTTTTTTGTTGGTTACTCCTTAGTTCAATTTATTTTATTTTATTTCTAATCTAACTATCGTTATTTTATGTTTCTTGTAGGGTCCAAACTAATTGCACAAATCATTCCTAATTAGTTTGAGGAGTTTTGTTATTTTGAGGTTCAGAGTATCTCCCTTTTTGTAGGACTTATTTTTTTTTATTTTTTTTATGGAAATATGTTATTTGTTAATTGTTGGTCACATTTTTTTGGAAATACTAGTTCACAAATTTTTTTTATTAATGGTTGGCGACATTATATTTTTTAATTTGATACTTCTCAAATTTTTTATGAATTATGGGTGAAATAGTACTGTTATGTAATTTTTTTCTATCTAATAATACGTTCATTTCAATGGGTGAAAAAAAATGAGGATCTCGCTCATGAGGATCTTCATGAGCGAGATCCTCATGAGCGAGATCCTCCTTATTTTTTTAGTATTTCTATTTACTTGGCTTTACTATTTGTATTTACTTGACTTTACTACCAACGTGGCTGCTACGTTATTGAAGACCTCTTTTATCTAATAATACGTTCATTTCTCTATAAAGATGGATAATGTTGAAGACCTCTTTTCGATCATGAGAATTATTTCACACTCTCAAATACAATTGTTCATAACACTAACCACCTTATTGAACAACTACCGAAGGATAGAGAGACAACCGACATATGCTAGGCACTGAATTAAGCAGTTGACCTTCTTTTGCCCAATTTACGAGAGTGACTTGGCATGTTGTGAAAGCACCCAAGTGGATAGACGTACCTTTACGATTCTATGTAATATGCTACGGTCGATTGGTTTTTTGGAACCAATAAGATGTATGGACGTCGAAGAGATGGTTGTGATATTCATACACATTCTTGCACATGATGTCAAGAATCGAGTGGTACGCCGAAACTTTTTGAGGTCTGGTGAGACAGTTTCGAGATATTTCAACGCAGTTCTTAGGGCAGTCTTACAACTTCACAATGTTTTGTTAAGAAAACCAGAATCGATCACAAATACATGCACCGATGGAAGATGGAAGTGGTTTCAGATACAAAAAGTACTCAGTTTTTTATATAAATACATCATAAATATGCATGCAACGATAGATTTTTTTTTAATTCATTATGATCACTTGAGAGAAACAAAATAGTCTAGGTGCACTAGATGGCACATACATTAAAGTGAATGTTAGTGTCGTCGATCGACCTTGATATAGGACGAGAAAGAGAGAGATTGCCACAAACATTCTTGCGGTGTGTGATCAAAATGGGGAGTTCGTCTTGGTTTTGTCAGGGAAGAGTCTGTAGCAGATTCAAGGGTTCTTAGGGATGCGGTTTCGCGACCGTGCGGATTGAGGGTTCCAAAGGGTATTATAATAATCGTATACGTTATTTAAACATGCGTACATGCCACAACACATGTGCATGATATTTTGAAACGTGTACAGGATACTATTATCTATGTGATGCTAGATACCCTAATGCTGAAGGATTCTTGGCACTGTACAGAGGGGAACAATACCATCTCTTCGATTGGCGTGGAGCAGGAAACGCACCGACAACCGCAAGAGAATTTTTCAACATGAAACATTCTTCAGCAAGGAACGTTATAGAGCGAGCGTTTGTGTTGCTAAGTGGCGGTGGGCTATTCTTAGGGGAAAATCATTCTACCCAATACAAGTCCAATGTCGAACAATAACTGCATGTTGCCTTATTCACAACTTGATCACAAGAGAGATGGGAATCGGTGCAATGCTTGACGTGCCCGATGAGGAGAATTCTGCATTAGTTGGTCTTGATGGGGATCATATTCAATTTGTTGAATCATCGGAGGAATGGACCAAGTTCAGGGATGACTTAGCGGTCGAAATGTTTACTCAATGGCAAAGAGCCTGACTATTCAATGTTCATTGCTTACTTTTCTTTTACTACTGAATGAAATTTAATTATGGAACATTCCAAGTATGTTGTGAAAATGTTTTGTGCCAAGACTCTGTGTGAACAAGTTAAATTAGAACATATAATTTCAGCAGTTTATCCTTTGTTTGTGCATGTGTTTAATTTATAGCATCTTTTCATTCAACAAACGTATGCATGCAGCATAATGGCAGGTAATGGTAAGAGGTCTAAACACGTATGGTCGGAGGTGGAGGACGCTAAGTTGGTGGAAGCTCTATTGTATTTGGTGGAGACCGGTTGGAGGTCCGACAATGGGACGTTTCGACCAGGATACCTACAACACTTGAAGCAAATTCTGCATGAGAAAGTGCCCGGGTGCGCACTGAATTAGAACACCATTGAGTGCAAGGTGAGAAGTCTGAAAAAATAATACAATGCAGTATCAGAGATGTTAAGTTAGTCGGGGTTCGACTGGAATGAGGAGTTCAAATGTGTCCAGGTCGAGAGGGAGATTTTCGATCTTTGGGTTCGGGTAAGATTCTAGGAAAAAAAATGTACGGGTACGTATTATAATATAAATATTAATAATGTGTATATGTATCAATACAGAGTCATCCCGATGTGAAGGGGATGTGGAACAAGACATTCTCACATTACGATGACCTCTCCACCGTATTTGGGAAAGGCAGAGCAGTAGGGCAATCAAGTGAGGACCCATACATGATGGCGACGAATGCATTCAGAGAGTTTGAAGATGAGATTCAACTTGGATCACAGGACTGTCACACACCTGAAGTTCGCCAGACAGAATCACCATTAAATCAAGATGAAATAGATGAAGAGCTAGCAGAGCAATCTACAGGTAGAGCGAGTGTACCTGCCGAGTCATCTCAAGGCAGTAAGAGGAAGAAGCCATCATTCCAAGCTGAAATGATCGACATCATGAGATCGACTGTTGAAATGCAGAGCACACACATAGGTAGACTTGCATAGTGGTAAAAGGAGAAGTATGAGCTGGAGTTCGAGCATCGGAAGGAAATAGTAAATGCCATATACAACATTGATGGCCTGGATAAGGATGATCAGGTCATCCTTATTGACCTCCTTGTCACAGATATTCAGAAGACAAATTGCTTCCTTGCAGGCCAGAACACACACGGAAGAGGTACTGCCTCCATCTACTAAGAAGAAACATGTAGACTGACCACACCTCTATATTTTGTTTATAGTTCTTTTAGATAACAGCAAATGGATAATGGACTGTCATGTCGAAAAGAATGATAACTTTTGCATACGTCATGACATGTAATTTTTGTGTTTGTATTATGACACAGATATTATAAGTATCGAAATGAACATATATTTTATGAATTTTTTTTGGAAACGGCCACATGTTCAGTCGGTTCATATTATTTTTGTGATCTTATAAAAAATGTTACTGTACTACATCACATTCTCACCATCATAATCAAATGAAAAGTAATTATCCTATGTACAATTTCAATTCCAAATATACTATCCATATTATATAAAAATAAACTGTATAATATGTGAAATAATAAAGTTAAGTTAGCAAGATTCAATATATATACATACAATATACCAATTAGTAATTGGGATAATTACCTTCAATATATATACAAACATTCAATATATATACATACAATATACAATATACCAATTAATTGAGCAGCAATATGAAATATATTTTGTTGGTATGTTTTACCGATTGAAGAGAATTAGAATTATTACAGTTTTTGAAAAGAATATATGAAAAATAATCTATTATAATCTACAAATTGAGAAAAAAATTGAGATTGTCCAGTTTATGTCATAAATGATTTGAGAAAATACGTGTATATTTGAAAATTAATCAACAATAACAAAGCATAAAACTAAAAAATAAAAGAATGAAATAAAAAATAAACAGAAAAAAATACTAATCTCATTCACAAAAAACTGCATCAGATCCCCAACTCAACTCAACTCAACTCAACTCTACACAACAAACACAGACAATAATTACCAACTCAATTCAACTCTGCACAACAAACACAGATAATAATTACCAACTCAACTCAACTCTACAAATAAACACAGACAATTTAACTCCCCAGATAATTTAACTCTCCATATAATAATTACCAACTCAACTCAACTCAACTCTCTATTTTTATCATATACCAAACACACCCTTAGTGTTTATCATTGATAGAGAGAGACATTTTGTTATATTTGTAAATATTTTAGTTCATTTTACTATATGTGAAAATAATAACCCTGTATTTATTTATTTCTTATTATTGTTTTTATATTTATTTGTTAATTTAATTTTGAATTTTAAATTTTTCAATATTTAAATTTATATTTTTGATTTTCGAATTTGAAATTTTCACTATTTATGTTTAAATATTGTTTGAATTTTGAATTTTAAATTTTGCGATATGCATGTTTATGTATTATTTTAAATTTAAGCCTTTTATTTCAAGTACATATGAAACTAGTTAGAATTTTACAATATATAAATTTTGTTTAATAAACAACTCATTTAGGTTCACTTTATCCACAGAATTTACATCATAATATAATTGAGTTAGATTTGAATCGGCGTCATTTAAGACAAATGACTTGAGTGAGAAATAATATTGCAAATCAAATTCTAGCAACATATGAATAATAGGAACAATTATATTATTGTTATTAATTTTACGTCAGGACTTATGTGTATTTGATAACGTAAATATTTAATAATTATTTTTTATATTTTAATGCATGCTATATTTTTTGTATTTAATATAATTAAATTATATTTAAACTATAAAATATGAGAAAATGTAAGGAGAAAATACAAAAACGAGAAACAAGAAATGATTATCAACTAAGTTTTTGTTTATGTTTCTTTTTATCAAGAAACAAGAAATAGGAATACATTAAAAGAAACATAAATAGAATTGGTTACCAAACAAATTCCTCTTTCTAGTTCTTCGAACATAGAAAACAAGAAACAAGAAACGACAAACATACTCATAGTTTCTCTCATTTACTTCAAAATGCTTGTTTCTGTCTAATTCCAACAAATTATTATTCCAAAGGATACTTCATGTAAGCTAAGCCAATGGAAAAGCTAATGTGAGATGATGTAGTATTGTTCCAAAGGTAGGAAACAATCAAAGATATTCAAGATGAGACTCCGAAAGATACAAACAAATAAATAGAGTGTAAAAAAGAATGAAAGACACTTGAATATATGAACTACATATAAGTCAGAAAGTAAAAACAAAAAGAGAGAGAGAGAGAGAGAAATAAACTTTAATTTTTCAACTTAGCTAAAGTTGCATAAGAATGTAAAATATTCACATGCTTTACAATCACTATTTCTTGGCCCGACTTTATAAATTTTAACTACACTATTTGGTTAGAAGATAATGGTCTTTTCCATATCCTATATGTTCTATAAAAATTAAAAGGTGCATAAACAAACATTTATAAATTAACACACAAACTCATTACTTTTTTCACTAAAATTAAAAAAAAAAAAAAAAAAAAAAACTCTCTTGACATCTAAAACAATTGTGGGGAGCTCAATAATCGAGAGAATGGAGCTCAATAGTCGTCACAGTACAATAGTCTTTTAGTACAATAGGAGTGAGAGATTCAAACTACAAACCTTTTTATTGCAACACATTTTGCATATTAGTTGAGCTATGATTGCTATGGCCAAAACTCATTACTTAATCCCATCATTCATTTTACCGTTATAATTAAATCTATATTACAATATTATCTATTATTATGATAATATATAGCAAACAAAACACTTGCATTCATCTCAAGATCATAATTTAGCATACCCAATCAATATAAAAGCAAAAGGAAAGCATTGTCCCATTAAAACTACAAAGTGAACATTAAAAGAACAAAGCAACAAAAAAGTACATCATCAATTAATTTTGTAGGGTTTAAGGTTGCATAATATATGGATATCCAATAAAATAGGAAATCAACGGTTGTTGTCTGGAGGACCATAACCACCTTTCCAAGGGAAATCATAAGCTGCTGGCTTTGCTCCCAACCCAGCCTTCCCAACAGTCCTATACTCCATCCTCATTTGACCTTTAAAAAACATATACCACAACTCAAAATTAATTATTTCTTATACCATAAATTTTTTTTTTATTATATTTCTCTTTTATCTTTCTTTTCCATTTATTATTATTATATATTTTTTTACAGTATGTGGAATGAGAGGGAAGAATTGAATCTTTGACCTCGATGTCGCTATTACAAACTCTAAGTCTATTGAACGAGGTTCATGTTGGCTAAAAAATTATATCTTACATTTTTTATCACATATTTCTTTAGTTGTACCAAGGTTTAGAGTGTTGATGTCGGAAAAATTATTTTTTAAAAAAATTTCTAATATAGGTGACGTAATCGGGTCAGTTTTCCTGTACCTGAACTAAACAAGTGAAGAATAAGAGAAAAGGGGAGATGAAGAGAAGGTGGAGGGAGGAGTGAGAGAAAAGAAAATGGAAAGAGAGAAGATTTTTTTTAATTATAATTTTGTAATTTAAAATATCAAATAAAAAAATTACTTTAAGACCATTTGAAACATTTACCCTTAAAGACCTAAGGACTAAAATGGTATATTTTAGTAACTCAGACACACCTATTCTTTCTAATTTTAGGACTAAAAGTATCATTTTTCTTAAAAGAGAAAGATTTATTAAATCAAATTATAAGAGAAAACCAATAAAATATTAAATTAAAATATAAGTTTTATTCTTAGTTTTTTTTTTTAGCTTAGACCATACATGCCTCAAGATAATTCACTTAGGAAACATAAATATAATAGTAATTTAAAAATAAGGAAAGTATTTACAGTCAAGCGAGTAAGAAGAATAATAGAAAGAAAAAGATTATGATATTGGAGAAATGAAAAAAAAATAATAATAATAAGAAAGAGATCTAAAAGAACAACGCAATTTCAGATTCTCCCATCCCTATTGATCAGTTCATCAAACTACAAAAAATTTAATTAAAAGTATAAGTTAAAGTCAGCTTAGCTCAACGATAATATATTGGTATGTATTTTCTCCCTTGGGAGGAGAGATTTTATTCTCTCCATCTATGAAGCACAGATATTTCATGCTAAACAAAGAATCGACATCAGACACGTATCGGATACTGATACTTCTAGATACTTCACAGATACGTATCTGACACGCGATTTGATGTATCTATATTTTCAGATACTTTCAGATACGTATCTGACACACGATTTGACGTATCTATTTCTATGCGTATTTTTTTTTAAAGAAAAAAGACAAGTAACTCATATAATCTTTCCCAATCTAAAATTAGGCAACCTATTTAAAAAACTCACTACTCGAGTCCAAAACTAAAAGAAAAATAAATAAATAACGGACCAAACCATAGACTAGAATCATCTAATCTCCATCTTCACATTTGAGTCCCCACAAAGTCCACCAAAATATAAACCATTTGGATGTCTTCAACAATAAGTTCTTTCGTTTATCTTCATACTTCTCTCTCTAATCTTTTCTTCTTCTTCTTTGCAATATGAGTCACTTTTCTATTGCATTTTATTAACTATTGTACTTCAACATCTTAGATGTTGCTTTTTTTTGTATTGTATTTCAGTGTTTGTATTCTATTTTGTGCTATTGTTATTAACTTGTATGCTAAATTTATCTATATCCTAGATTTTTTAAAGAAAAAATGTATCTTCAACGTATCAGTATCCTCGTTTTTTAGAAATATATATATTAAAAAATATATAAAAAAGTGATGTATCCTTAGACGTATCCGTATCTTAGTTTTTTAGAAATTGATGAATCGTCGTATCCGAATCGTATCCGTATCGTGTAGTCGTATCTGTATCTGTGTTTCATAGCTCTCCATCCTCAATATTGTTCTACTAAAAACGTATAGATATAACACCATCGTTCCAATATATGTTCGTATCTCTTTGTACTAAATTGTCTCATCTCATGAAAACTTTAGAGGTTAAAATATCGTTTTAGTCCATATAGTTTGTAAATTTAATTCAATATTCAGTTCAATACTTTAGTTCTTTGTTAATTCTTATTAAATTAGTTAAAGAGTAATAATAATTTTCATATAAGAAAAAGATGCTATACGAATATGTTTCTGAAATTTATAGAGATAAGACATCACATATTAACTCATCAACAAAGAAAAAAGAATAAAAAAAAATGGGAAAAATAGAAATCTTACGAAAGTGAGGTTTATGAAAGGAGGGAATAATGTTATGTTTCGTTGGAGAAGCTGTAGAGACGATGAGAAGCACTGTGAAGAAAAGCAGTTTGAAGAACATCCAACTCCAAGCGATCTTGATAGAAGCCATTGTTGCTGTGAAAAGCTCAAGACTAATTAAGAGCTTTGTCCACAAAGGTTTAAATTAAACACCATTTCCACAACTTTAGTTTTTACAGTCAAAACAAATCTGCGAATCCGCGTGGTGGTGACCTTCGATTGTTATGGCTGTCTCCCACTTTCTTGATTTTCCATTAAATTATTAGTTTGATTAATCACAAGTTGCTTTTAACCCTACTAAGAGACGTTTGAGACAAAAGGTAAAGTTGTGAACTCCAAAAAAAAAAATTAGATAGTCTGGAGAATTGTGAATTACTTGGACTCATAATGTAATAAATTAATAAATCATAAAAGTGTTACCTTTTCTTAGTTGTGAGACCACCAACTTCTTGTTGGGTTTTCTACATATTTCAAACCCACAAATGAGAAGGTGTGTTAGATGATGTAATATTAAACTTACTTCACCTATTAACTTAAATTATTAGGTCAATTGGTGAATTAAAATTGTTTGGTAGTTTTTCTTCTAATTAGAAGTTTAGTTTTTGAAGTTTAATGTATTTTTAACTTAAAAATGTGTTAGGGAATTATAAATAGCAAAAGAAATTAAATTTGGAGTAAGCATTAAAAAATAAATATATAAACAATTAGATTGAGGTACGGCACGTAATTGAAACATTTTGTGTATCACTCAAACTACTGTACACTAAAAATAAAGCCCATTATTCTTTAGGCGACTTACTTTTAAAAGATAGATCACAATTGAATATTGAAATGTTGTGTATTGTGAGTATGTATTTGTAGGAGAGGTTTTTTTTTTTTTTTTTCGGAATAATTTTAGGTCTACGAATTTAATACAATATCTTAAAAGAAGAAAATTAATACAAAATTAAGTAAAGTCTCTCTTGCAAATACCTTAACAAAAAGGCACTTACAAAAATGACAACAAAGTACAATTATTAGGCTTGTAACCCACATATTTGTGGCAAAAATGGTAAAAATGAAGTTCAATCCACATATAAAAGATAATATGTTGCAAATGCACTCATTACTCATCTACATTTGATATACTTGTTAAAAATGATAATGATGTGTTTGACCGATATACTTACTGCTGATAAACTTGATTTGATACACTTGACTGATATATTTGATAATGAAGTACTTGACTGGTAAATTACTGATATTATTTATTCTGTCAATAAACTTGATACAATTGATTGATATACTTGATAATGATATACTTGACTGATATACTGTTAATAAACTTTATAATAATATTTTTTTTTTTATAATGTTGAATTGTTGATACACTTTTGATATACTGCTAATATACTTGACTAATATACTGTTGATGCACTTAATTGAGTTGTGATATAGTCTATAATAATACACTTAGATGGAAAAAAAAAATTGAACTTATTCTTCACACGCAACAAACCCTCCAACATCTCTCTTTCTCTAACCAGCACTACTCCACACCATTTGTCGCCACCCACCACTCCGCCTCGCCCTGCCACACATTCGGTCACCGGTCGCCACTTTTCTCTCTCTCTATCAATTGATTGTTCAAGATAAAATGGAATAAAAAGTACCTAGAAATCTTGATTTTAAATTTTTGCCATATTTGTAAAATATTAAATATGGATGACGTACCTTATAAAATAGAATATTCAAATTGTTATCCTTGCAATTTTCCTTTGAATTAAGTATTAAATGTAACAAAATGTATAAATTTTAAAAACCGTCAAGAAAGTCCTAAAAGATTATAGGTCTAATAGTCTCTTACTATAAAATAGAAAAATAATTCATGAATTTGTTAGATCACTTTTTAAAGTTAATCTTACTAATGAAAATTTTTAATGAATGAAAATTTATTAGACAATAATTTAGATGGTTCAAAAACTATTTTTAAGCTGTTTAATATTTCTCCATCTTCACTTTGTATATTTAAACTTTATGCAAGACACTATTATTTTAAGATTAAGGGACGAGCTGATTTTATTGTAGGTTTACTCGAGATTTTGTCAAATACAAAATTTAAAATTCAATGATGAACTTAATTAGTGTTTAACTTTAATATATTATTGTTTTTTCATTAAGAATTGTGCCATTTTTAATTTTTGGAGTCAACGTTCTACCCTAAATCAATGAGAATATGTTATATAATATTATTGATTAAGCTTATATGTATAATTAAATTCCAAAGTTCAGGACCTTGTGTTTTTCTCAAGTAATTTACATACACATAATAGACAGCATGATCATGCTTGTAGTTAAAGTTAGTTGACGATTAGGGTTTCATTGGAGGCTACTTTTTAGAATAATTTTGTTTATAAACAATAAATAAGGTGTCGTTGGATAACTATTTCATTTTTTTTTCTAAAATTAAATCTATTTCCTCCTCATTTCTTACCCTGAGTTGCATTTTTTCTTAAGTACAATGATGAATTCTTAGCCAAATTTTAAAAATAAACAAAAAAATAAATAAATAATAACTACTTTTTTTAGTTTTCAAATTTTTGTTTGGTTTTAAATCATTGGTTAAAGGTAGATAACAGATAAAGAAATATGGAGATAGAAGTAATATCTATATATTTAATTTTTAGAAACAAAACAAAAAACAAAATGATTATTAAATGGGAACTAAATCTTTCTTCATTGGAGTTTAGCTTCAATTTTATTCTTTAGATTTTGAACTTTTCAATTTTGCTTTGAATATATTAAAAACATGTGGGACTAATTTTGGTGACAATTAAAAAATTTTAAATGCTAGTGATCAAATAATTGAATGTAACTACATGACCTTTGAAACCAAACTTTTGTTTATTGTAGGTTTTGAAGTCTCTCAATTATTTGTGTCAAATCAAAAAGGAGAAAAATTCCAAAACATTCTATTCATTGAAATGACAAAGGTTTCAAATAACAACTAAAGTGTGGTTTTACATGTGTACCTAAAACTTTGATTTCCACAAAGAAGTTTCCACACAAATTGGCAATTTCAATTTGTTGAGTTGCATATGTCTTCCACCTACAAACTTATTGAAAAGAATTATACTGCTGTCTAAAAAATATTTAAGGAATGAAGATAATTTTGGTAAGTTATTATGTGTTAAGAAAGAGGGATTATTAGAGATTTAATCTATTTTGAAAACTTATTTTTATAAATATCCAAATATTTTCATATTTTCATATTTTCATATAAGGAATTTAATATCATTCTCAAACAAAAGTATCGGTGATGGTGGGTGGCTGGAGAGAGAAAATTCTAGAAAAATGCATTTTTATATACTTTTCTATATTTACAAACCATTTTTAATATTGGAGAGAGAAAATATATTTGTTATATACTATTAATTAATTGATATTTATTTTTATTTTCAATTGGAGAGAGAAAATGCATTTAATATAATTTTATTTTTCATTTGACACATTTGACGTATCAAACAACCGGTTTTACTGGCAGATTCATTGTTATTTTTAAATATACCTTAGAACATTGTATTAGTTGTTTGCAATGTTCTAACTAATCACTACAAGAAATCAGGCCTTTAGCAAAAAACTACTAGTGACTATTTTATAATAGTTGCGTTATTAGTGATGAAATATAATTTTTGACTCTAACTATGCAACGAAACAGAAAAAGTTGCAAAAATGTGACGATTAACACCAATCGTCGCTACTGTTAAGTGATGAAAATTATATCATTGTGACTAAGTTGTCGGATGCGACAAAAATTACATTTATTGCAAGCGCCTTTCTGACGAATTAGACTTTAGTCACAGACCCAATTAATTGGGCAAGAATTTTGGCACTTTAGGGCATGCGACAATAGCCACTTTCATTGCACCTTGCAACGAATTTGTGATTAGCTACAAGCCTTTTTTTCCACTCTCTTTCATTCACCCAAGAGCGATGGTTGCAATTTCATTCCTTTTACCCAATTTCACTGTTCGTCTGAAAGAAAAGAAATCTGTTGTTCACCGTTTGAAAGTGGGGAGCTCGCTTGCCTGCCGTTCATTTGAAACTGGGGAGTTCATTCATCGTTCGTCCGCCGTTCGTCTGAAACTGGGAGATTTTTCTTCGCTCGTCCGAAACTAGGAAGTTTGTTCGCCATTCGCCATTGCATGTGTCAAAATGGTTGGTATTCGTCTGCTATTCACCTTTAATTTCATCTCTATTTCTTAAATCTAGGGGGTTGAAATTTGAATGTCTCGGTTTCTTTTTTTAATTTATGTTTTGGGTATTGTTCTTCAATTATGAAGATAGTGGTAGAAAATGCTTAGAAATTGATGAATGGAAGACAATTAAATGTCTCGATTTTCCGTTACCGTCGAAAGTATCAATTAAATACCTCGATTTTGCGTCGAAAATCAGTTAAGTGTAAATTCAATCTTGAGGCGAGTTTTCATTTGCAAAAAGGATATAGATGTGAGCATAGACTTGAAAAGGGAAATGAATTATAATAGCATCCAAATTAAGCAACCAAATTCATTAATTAAGATTCACAATCTAATTAAACTAAGAGTCGAACCAAATAGGATTGAGAAGCATTCCGTGATAGTCTAACTAATTATTAAGAAAAACCTTACTAATTAACCCATTTCTTCTTCAGTTGTAAACCAATCATATATGCAAAGTTGTATGCATGATTCACTTCTTACTACTTAGGGATCAAATTGAAAACATAGTAATTATTGCTGATTATGTATTGATTTATAGCGATTAGACATGCATTCACAATCAAGGTATCAATCAAAATTGTTCATACTTACTAATGGAATGAAGAACATCAACCAAAGAATACTTGGAAGAAAGATTAATCACAATAAGCACAAAATTCTATCCAAATCCCTAAACTAAAACAAAAGGAATAATTTGGTAAAAAGAAAAAAACATATAAATCTGAAAAGTGAAAATTTTAAAAAGATGGAACATTTATGAAAAATTGGTCCGAAAATATAAGTGCGTAGCCAACTGCCCAGAACCAACAAGCTCCATGGGCTAGCCCGGTATATTTCTTCTTTTTGGGCTTTTTACCTATTAATTTAGCCCAAAATCATTTATGAACCCAACCTTTTTTAGCTTATTTTCTCAATAAGAACATAAAGCTCAATTCATTTAGGGTATATCAAATTTTAAAGATTTATTTTGAAAGTAGAAAAAATGTTTCAAAATTTAATAAATAGTAAAGTAATTTTCAAGATTATTAATTATTAATTATCAATGTCTCTAGTACCCCAAAAACTTATTAATAAAAAAAATCAAAAGACAAATATACCTCATACACACCAAAGAACCCATTGATCCAAAAATACCAAATCAAAAATTTAGATCATAACAAGGAAGATTCTCATTAATTATTATTGAATCCAATATTTTTAATTCTTACGAGATTAGTGACTTATTCAAATAATAAAAAATTTAGAACCCAAGAATCAAGATTCTATTAACTATTAAAAATTCAAATATTTTCAAATCATTCTTTGCGTCGGAACAAACAATTTAATAGAAAAACGGAATATAGAATTGCACCACGGTCTTTTTCAGGATTAGATGTTCTTCACCAGTTAGAGGCTATAGATTTTCCGCCACTAGGGAAAACTATAAATATATTACAATGGAAAAGGAAATGTATTCATAATGAATTGAATTGGGTGAAAAAGAGCATTTTCTTTGAGCTACCATACTAGGCAAGTCTTAAGATTTGACATAAACTCGATGTAATGCATATTGAGAAGAACATTTGTGATAATGTATTAGATACATTACTGAATACTGAAGGAAAAACGAAGGTACTGATAAAGCACGTAAAGATTTAATGAAGCTGAATATTCGTAAAGAACTATATCTTCAACGTGTTGGAAACAAATTGGTGAAGCCACATGCTAGTTACACATTAACAATTGATGAAAAAAAAGTTTTGTAGTTTTGTAGTTTCTTGAAAACAGTTAAGTTTCTTAATAGTTTTGCATCCAATATCTCAAAATGTGTTAGTGTCAAAGATAGAAAGATATATGGACTAAAAAGTCACGACTCATATGTGTTATTGCAAAGACTTTTACCAGCAAGAGTTCGTCCATTTCTATCAGCAGATGTTAGTGCAATTGCTGACTTCGCATACTTTTTCAAAGAATTGACTACGAAGACATTAAAAATTGAGACTTTGAATAAACTGCAAGAATCGATTGTGATAATTCTTTGTAAGCTTGAAAGAATATTTCCTCCAACATTCTTTGATATTATAGTTCATCGAGCTGTTCATTTATCGAAGGAAGCCAAACTTGTTGCACTTGTCGGTTATAGTTGGATGTTTCCAATCGAGAGATATACTTCTTTTTAGATTTTTAATTAATCATTAAAGTATGTTCATTGGTCAAACCACTTCATAACATACATATATGTGTAGGAGTTTGAGAACACTGAAACAATATGTAAGAAATAAAGCTCATCCTGAAGGTTCAATTTTAATATCGTTTATAGTCATTGACATTTTATTCACTATATTTACATTGTATTGAAACAAAATTCAATAAGACAGTCCGGAATGATGATACGATTAATACTACAAAAACTGTATTATTTGACATTTTTTCGCAGTCAAGTATTAGTGTTAGTGGTTGAATAAGGAAAGAGAAGACGACTACTTTAGTTTTGTACTTGACGTTTTTAAAAACATCAAGTAATCTAGTGTCAACAATAAGAGTAATTTTTTTACTAGCTAAAAGTATCAAGTTGTAATTTACTTAATATGTTATAACAGTCAAGTATATGAGATATGTTGACTTATTTTAAGTGTCAAGTATTTAAGTTCTTGACATTTGTTATGAATTAAGATTTTTATAACTTTACAGTTTTTAGTTATCAAATGTAATTTATTCTTGACACTTAAAAATTGACAACTTAATTAGTACTTGATATATTTTGTTTGTCAATTTTGTTTGTATTTTTTTTAAAATGTACTCTTAGAAATTATCTATATAATTTCTTATGTTTTGAGATCCAACAATTACATTGATATCTATAAGACAAACAATATTCATCAACTAAATAAACAACATACACATTTTCAATCTTGTCAATCATATAAACAAATAATATATATTTCACAATTTTATGTCTACAATGTTACTAAACTGATACTTACATGAATAATTCCAAAATTACAATTCTATATTAATACTTTCAATGTTACAATACTAACAACCTCATGAATAATACAAAAGTTATAAACTATCTCACCCAACAAGTGAAGAAAACTCATTTGGACACAATATACTTAATAACACAAAAAAATGTTATGATCCTTAATCATAAAACACAGAGCATATGTAATAATAAGAAAGAGAGACTACACTCTCTTCCAAGCACTACAACACTCTTAGGTAACTCCAAAGTCAAAGCCTTATCAGCTATTATTCTCAACTCCTTGAAATTTACAGACAAAAGAGAAGAGTATTAGAACCAATAACTATAAGTCTAAATAGTGTCTCCAAGAAACTTTCCTACCAATTAGAAAATTACCTATAATGACTCCTATTTTGAGGTCCAACAATGATATAATTTAATTGAAGAGGATAATCATTTATTAATCAAATAAACAAACAACACATATATATGAACAATTAAAGCATCGTTCAACCCAAATGAATAATTCAGAAAAGAATGAATTTCAACATTATTGTCAAACCCCATATGAACACATTTCCAAAAACTACAATCAACCCCCCTCCCCTCGCGTACAAACAATTCCAAAAGTTACACGTACTAATCTCATATGAACAAATCCTAGTTATGACATATCTCCAAAATGACGAAGTAATACATATGTCCAATCCTTATCTTCAAATATTAACACTCATACCACATATATCAACTTAACAACTATATAAAAAAACACTTTGAGAAAAGTATTTGTATTTCATACAACACTTTAATATCAAAGGCACATAAAGTTGATGTTTTCTTATTTGATTATCAATTATTACCAACTATTACATATTTGATTATCAACTATTACGCAATATATTTAATGTTTTCTTATATCTTTCATATTAAGTATAATCAATCAGGAAATCCTTGAAATTTTGGATCAAGTACTTCCATTTTTTTTTTTTTGGTATGAAATTGTCACTATGTTAATAAATTCGGAGATTATCAATCAAGTACCCACTCCAAAATACAGTTAGTTTCCTTAATAATAACTCAAATCAATATTAAAATAATAAAAACCAAAAGTTAGAGACCACAAGAAATTGAACTTAATAATTCTAGAATTCCATCATCTACTGACAACAATCCACTTCATAAGAATTAATAGCAATCCACCATCAACAAAGCCACACACAAATTCCCACACCTTTAACACCATGAATCATATCAATAGCTAAATGCAGCCACGCTTTTACAGAGTATATTCTTATTGATTGAACTCAAAAGGTAAAGCTACAAACTCTCAAATACAAATTTTCACTTTCCTCTCTTCTATTTATATATATTTACAAAAAGAGTTTAGCACCTATAGAGAAATTTACTAAAGCTCTTCCTTGTGGTTATATGAAACTTTACTAACCCTCACAAGGATAACATAGCAATATTAAAATTTTATTAGATATAAATAACTTTCACTAATGTATCAAAAAAGGGTAAGAACTTATTTTTAAGAAGTTTTGGTATGTTAGGGAATGTTTTTACTAGCTGAATAAGAGAGAGTTAAGCGTTAATATAGAAGCATTTTACTTAAAGCTATATGTAAACTAAGTACATGATAATAAAGTAACAAAACTCATGAACATAAACTCATCGAAAAACAGACTTATGTATCCTAACAAGTAAGCTAATCAAAATAAGAGAAAATTAGTAATCGTAACCAAATTGAAAAGACAATAATAACCAAATAACTAAGAGAAAAGAATATAATAATTGAATTCATTTGGCAAGGTACATGAACATAAATAACTCACATAGCAACTCAACCTCGAATGCCTCAATTTATGGAAGATGAAAGCTTCATGGTCATGAGAAGGAAGATTCCTTGAAAACACCTAAAACCCAAAAGAAAAAAACAATGAAAACACACACATGATATAAATATTAAAGTTAGAAAAGAGAGAACCAACACAATATATTGAACAATATCCACGTCTTAAATGCAAATTTCTAAGTAAAATCACATTCAATTAGGGTTCACTTAATTTGAAAAGAAAAAAAAACCTACCAAATCAAGGTTACAAATTAGGCAATTTGTTGAATGATAACTCATTACCTCACTAATAATCTCTTAGTCAACCACCTTAAAATGTTGACCTACCAAATCAAGGACACCCCATAACTACTAGAGTCAATAATGTAATCTTTCAAACTTACAAAGGTATCTCGTTACGGCCATGACAGAGAATAAACAAACAGTTCATGAAATGAAGCCTGATAGTTTGTTGGTCATTAGGTTTTTAAATCGAATATGAACTAGGATAATAGTTCATATATACAAAACGAGGGGATTTTCATAGACATAGTCAGCGAAAGCTGGCTCAATCATTTAAGTGAGCATTAGCAAGAAATTTAGAACTGGACAGATTTATTGCTAGATGTGAAATTTAAACAATATTTTACCCGCTATGAGGAGTCCACAGGTTGCAATTAGCCAACGTGGGTCGATAACCAAGAGGATAAATAAGACCTTCATCATCACCATGCTTAATTTTCGATGTTGCAGAAGATTCAAACACGGATTTCGAGCTGGAAGCCAATACTCAGATGCTCAATTTGGATTTCTAATTCAGCTTCGAAGAACCTCACCAACAAAGACGAAATGAGTTGGGCTTCAAAGATTGAGAAAGCTCCACCGCAAACATGGATTTTCCAGCTTGGGCGTCCATTAATTTGGAAGAGAAGAGATGAATTTCACAGAAGGCCAGATTGAACATACTTGAACCAACAAGTGATGCCCACGACTAGAATTTCCTGATGGATGACAGCTAGACAACAATGGAGATGATGGAGGCTGTCGATTGAGGTTCCTATAGATGACTAAGAAAGAGAGCTAGAGAGAGTTTGCGTGAGTGGAAAACTTAGAGAGAGAGGTTGGGGTTTATATAAAGACTACTGGCGACGCACCCGCTGTCGATCAACACCCAACCGGACGAAGTCCTTGAATGAAGACCAAACAAAATCGAGATTGGTGCTGAAACAACTTCGTCCTTCTTAGCATGGTTGCAAAAAAATTTCACTCTTTCACTCTAAGTGTGTCCTCCTTTACATAGTTGCAGATCCCCTTTCTTTCAATAAGGGTTTTCACGATGGAAGTCCTTGTTGGGGATGATGCCCTAAACTCTCGTGTACTGTAGTTTGTAAATACAATTTTGGACAAACGCTTGTGATGTATAATATATGATATTTTCTTCACTTATTGTCTTTGAATATTTGATGTTTTATTTGCTTTACCACAAACTAATAAACTAAAATCCTTGGTTGTCATTATGTAACTTAAGCATGTATGTGGAGACATACAAGTGGATCATGTCTTAAGTGATAACTAAAATGGTCTGCAGTATATGGATATAGAAGGGAAACCCTATCCTGGTAATGCTACGGATGCGGACCGTTTTGTAGAATAGTTACAAGTGTTGTGACTTGCTACAGATAGTTTGATCCTGATCATTCATGTGGGGACATGCGAGTGGGGGCGTCCTATATAAAGAGATTGTATAAAGCCTGACCACGAAGTGTTAACGTTTCGTTATATAATATCGTTAATGATAGAGACTTTACTTCAACAAGATGACCATAGGTAACATGACCTCAATCCTGAGTGAGTTGGGAACTCCTGCCTTTGAGGGCAGTCCTTTGATTTGCATGGGTGCGAGTGGTCAGGTCACCGATTCAAACCTACCACTTTGGAGATTTGTCTGATTTGGGAGCTGGGAACTCAGCTACACAAGATGGAATTTACTTCTTCCCCAAAGCAGGGGTAAGTAGATAGATTGCTCCCTTAAGGGCTGATTCCCGGACTTGAACGATGTGACGTCACACACCTTCTCATAGCTCGAGAGGTGTCCACACATAGTAGGACTATGTTGTATTGCTCATTAGAGGGATCGGTGGTACTTAAGGAGTTAGATGTAACTATAGGGGAAAAATGATAAATTGGCCCAACTGTACTTACGAGCATCTGTGAAGGGTTTTCGTACTATTGATGGGTTATATTCGATGTACATAAAAATATATCTGTGGTAAGAAGAGTTCAGTTGTCGACTTTTAGTGGAATGTTTGGTAGTTAACAGATGGTAGATTTCGTGGCTAAAGAGTTTAGTCAGCTATTCACTTACCATTGGAGCTTCGAGTCATAGGTTCATAAGGTTCCCTTAGTAGCACAATGGATTCAAATTGAGAATCTGCTTTTGGGTTAGTTTGAAATGTTCAAATTGATAAGAGGGAGTTCGATTATACATGATATGATTGAACTGGTATATATGATATGATTGACTTTATGTATGAGATACACTATTTGGAGGAAAATGGATATAAATATGATTTATATCTAGTAGAGGAGAAAACAGAATAGTTTATATGTGATATTAAACTATAGGTTAATGAATATAATATGATTATATTTTTTTATTTTAATTGGACAATTATAGGATAATTGTGGCCATCGTTTTCTCCGTAACCGTGTGTTAGTAGGAGGTTCTAATTTAGTTTTGTAACTGAAAAATAAAATGAAAATCGTTTTCATTTTGGAAAAGATCACGTAATTCGCTAAAGCAAAGAGTATACTGCCAATCATTTAGCTAACCGAGAGACTATATGATAGCTCAAAGTTGCTTCACAATCATATACACGCGCGCTGCTTTCTGAACAATCGCCTACGTTTTTCTAAACAATCGTCTAGTGTCCAAGCGATTACTAAACGATCGTCTATACGATCGCTACCTATTTACTACACGATTATGTACCTTCTTCTAAACGATCAAGCATTTTCTACACGATAGAGCCTACCCTTCTCCCACTTGCTTGGTCGTTGTATACGATCTTCATATTCTCCTTCCCTCTACCAAATTCCAACAGAGCTCACTCTTTTGACTCCAACACGGAGAATACCGAGGGTTTTAAGTGGTGGTGTCATCCCCATTATTGCAGTGTTCGTGTTGAGGGCTTTCGTGAGTAGACGACCGGAGCTTTGGTGAACAATTGCTTGGACGTTCCAGCGAGAGCGAGAGCAGCAGTTCGTTTAGAGAGAATAAGTTTTCGGTGAAGAAAGGTTCTTCAACTGGTACGTTTTTTTGTTCTCTTGTTATTTTGTTTGAAAGCATGCCGGTAATTTGTAGTATGATGCATATCTATTCTGTTAGATTGTAAATGTGAAAATTCTGTCACAATGTATTTGGAATGATCCACTTCCGCTCAGAGGTACTCTTGTATAAAAGTTCCTTTAGCCTAAGTGGAAATGACCACTTATTTACAAAAATACCATCAAGTGTTATTTACTCAAATGTCACTCCACTTTTGTTTCATTATTCTTGACGTTTTTCTTAAAAATTACATATTAATGGACATTTTTTCATAAAAACATCAAGTAATTAAAAGTTGCAAGCGTCAAATAATGAAATTTTTGTAGTAGTGGATAGACTATAATACATCCGGAAATTTTCGACATTTAACTATATTTTCACAAAAAGCACACCAAATCGATAGTTCGCATATAAAAGAACTAACGAGTGATGAACTACAAAAGACTCATTGGTATGTTTTAAGCAATTGTGAAGTAGTAGATCCATACATGAGGTATGTACTTATGAGAAATCTAAACTTTGTTACTTTTTGTTTTATTGACTAATGATACTATTTCATAGAGAAAACGAGATTGTGCTAGAGAACAGAAATCTTCCTAATGCTCTTGAGATCCATGAAGCATAATTTGCAGACTGGTTTAAAGATAATGTATGTAACATTTTGTTTTATTGTTTTCTTTGATAATAACCGTAATTTCATAGTGATTGTGAGTTTCTTAATCGCACTTAGATGAAAACACAAATTTAGTCAACGTTTAATGAATTTGTTCATGAGTTATATGCACTTTCACGTGGCCCTGACATTCGAATTAGTTCATTAATTGGGTATATTATCAATGGTGTGAGATTCAACTTTAAAGATCGAGATGATCGTTGCACAACTCAAAATAGTAGAGCTTGTGTTTTTGGAGGACATGATAGTGAAGGAGCCAACTACTACAGTATCCTGACTGAAGTGATTCAATTAAATTATGTTGATAGGACACAAGTTATTCTACTTTGGTGTGATTGGTATGATAGAAATCCAAAAAAAAAAAAAAAAAAAGAATCCGTGAAGATCATCATTTTACGAGCATAGATATTCGATACTTTTGGTATAAAAATGAACCATTTATTCTTGCATCTCCAGCACAACAAGTATTTTATGTTGATGATATTCGATCTGAAAGTGGTTAGAAAATAATCCAGAGAATTCAACATAGACATTTATGGGATATGTCTTAAATAAAAGTTAATGAACCCCAAATAGATGTACAACAATGCGTAGATGAAGTTGGAGATTTTGAAATCCAAACATTGCATAGAAGTGACATAAATCTAATTGTAGTTTGTGAAAGTAGTGATTTGATTGAGATAGTTTTAGATTTTGATCAACAAGTGGAAGACATATTAGAAGATGACGAGAATGGAGATGAGGATGAGGATGAAGAAGTTGATGAAGATGAGGAAGATGAAGATGAGGAAGTTAAGAAAGACGATGAAGAAGAATGAAAATAGATTTGATGTGGGCGCTAGTTAGTATATTGAATATTTTTATTTTTATTTTTATAATGTAATTTTATGTTCAAAATATAATTTTGTGTTCCACAGGAAAAGATGTCATCAAATAATGAAGAAAACATTGTAGACATGAGTAATACACCCACCGATAACCAAGTTTGTGGTGTTACACGAGCGTTAGACTGCATCATGCGACTGAGACAAGTGAAGAAAACTTCGTATCTCATGGGATCCTTCCCTCAGGAAACCAGTTGGAAAAACTGCAAACGTCGCATGTTGTCGTAAATGTTGCATAATGCGACTTTTAGAAAATGTAGCATATTACAACTTCCTAATAAACGTCGCATAATGTGACTTTTTTTGCTTGTATCGTTGCATGATGCGATATTTTCTTCCAAAAAGTCGCAAAAAACATTCACCGACTAATCTTTAGCGACAAAAGCTTGCAACGATATAAATTAGTCGCTAAAACATTTTCGCAATGAAATGATACTTTTAGCGACAAATTTTTTTACTCGCAAAAGGCCAAATTTCTTGTAGTGAATATATAAAATATAATGGTAAATATATTTGATATAGACTCAAATATACCTTTGAACATCGTATTATATGTTTGCAAAGATTTCAACCAATATATATAATATACTGGAAAAAATATTTGAAATGTACTCAAACATATGGTAGTATCTATATGACAATACAATATATTTAAATATACCTGATATGAACTGCTCAGAAATCAATTTGTTATTTATATTTTATTTAATAATTTTGATGTAAGTTTAGGATTTTCCAATTTTATTCTTTTTATGACATTTAATTAGGGGTAATTTAGTCTTTTACGTTGCATTAGGGTTTTTATTGGGAGACTATTTAAGCCTATTAGGTTATTTTAATGAGATTATGATAAATTTAGTTTTAGCGAGAGAGCTTCTTGAATTTGAAATTCATTTGAGTTGCATGTCAAGAACATTCAAGTGGAATTGATAATCCTTCTTGTGGAGTGTTCGAATCTTGGGCAAGGAATTTGTTCTTTGTCTAAGATATTTGATTTTAAGGCAACTTATGTCTTACCCAATCCTTAGGGTTGAAATCATATTAATTTGAGGGCTTTAGTGATTGAGAATTAGGGGTTCTTCATCCGAAAGGATTTTTAATCTCAATTTGATAGGGATTTCATATCTTTTGGTATGAGAGCCTAGACACTCTAGATCGGATATATCCTGAGAGTATCATTCTTTTTATTGAGTTTCTGAATTTGTATCTTTAAATTTCACTTTTTATTTGCATTGTTCTGAAAAGAAAATAAAAGAAACAAAAATTATATCGAGCTGTTGGATTGAGTTTCGAAGAGAGTCGATGCTGCATATTTAGAAGGAAAGAAAAAAGATTGAAAAATGTGAAGAAGAAACCCGAAAAAATATAGGAAGCGACGCATTGGCTGCTTTGATTTTGAAGAAGAAAAGATGAAGGTAGAATTTGGGGAAAGAAATCGATTTAGGAAGGAAATTGAGAGGGAAGAAAACAAGAATCACGTT
>NW_028326509.1:0-36248 GCF_027475165.1 Benincasa hispida
GGTTGGGCAGAGGTGCCTTCACCCAAACCATGTGGGTCATCAACTTGCAGCGGTGGAATGGTAGTTGCAGTGATAATGCTAATGGTGAAGGTGGGGCTACTAGATAAACAGAAGAGTTGGGGATAAGAAGAAGGTTTGTAAAATGCTCGTGTAAGGGGGAAGAGGGTTGCGCTGGCGAGCTCGGAGGGCTTGGAGGCCGGATGACTAAGGGAAGAGGGTCTATAGGTTCAGGATTTTGTGTTGGTGACTTCTGGACCTTCTCTTTTCTTTTATCCTCTCTTCGTCTTCTTTTTGGTCTGGGTTCCAGCGGTGCATTCAACTTGATCGTAGGCCTCTTTACTGACAGCTCGGGAAAGTGTGGAGAATCTTTGAAGAGAATCCTCAAGATTTTTATGTTGATGAAGCCGTGGACTTCTGGCATGGGTTCCTCATCAACGCCTACACCTATAGACAGGCATAGACTTGAAATGATCCAGGGAAGAAATACTGCCCCCGAACATGCCCCACTAATGCTCTGATCTGCCTCGCGATCAACTACCCTACGTCAATAGGAATGCCACGGGCTATACAGTATGCGGCCATGACCCGATCCTTTGATACAATTCTGTCGTGCGTCGTTGTTATCAGCCGCTTCTTGACCAAATAAACCCAGAGCCTTCCCTTCGGTAGCAAGGACTTGAACTCCAGGGTGCGGATGCCTTTGAGCGAGACCGACCATTTCGTGCCCGATTGCGTTAGTATCTTCAACGCGTCCTTCAACTGCTCTTCTATGGGATCATCAATAATCTTGTTCCCTGGCGAATCGGGGTTGTCCTTCATCTGATAAATTTCGTTGATGTCCCTTGTGTTGAAGGATACTATCTCTCCCTTAAAGGTCACCACATACTTATTTTCATGTAAGCGCCCGCGATAAAATCTTTGCACTACCTGAGGCACTATGATGGATGGGCACTGGCATAATATGTCCCATCCATGCTCCACAATTACACTCATGATGAGGTCAGGTAGTGGATTCGGTGTAGGATAGAAGCCCATCTCATCAACATATCATCGTTCTCCTTTTTCTTTGATGATCGCTTCTTGGCCGCCGCGAGTTCACTGCTTTATGCTATAGCCTTGCCTTTTGTCAACGCAAGGCGGGCTACTTGTCGTTCTCTCTTTTCCCACTCTCTGAATTTCTCTTCTTTCTCGCGCTCAGCGAGCTCTTTGCCTTTGCTCTTATATAACCGCTTCTTATTGGCTTCGCACTTCTTCCTCTTCTCCTCCAACAACAATCTGTCCTCTTCTTCCTTCTTCCTCCTCTCTTCTTCTTCTTCTTCTCTTTCTTCTCTCGTAAGCTCTTCTTCAAATTGCTTAGAGGCTAGCAACAGGCGTTGTTCCTCCTCGCACTTTTGGATCCCTTCAAGTTCGGCAAGCTCATTGTTGCGTCACATTTCTTCAAACTCTAATCTTCTTCTTCTATCTCCCTCTGTGATGATGAGCTTTCCCCTCTCCATCTTTTCTTGCTTCTCCTCCATTCTTTTCTTTTTCTCTCTTTCTCTTCCAATGCCAAAATTAATGAAGGTCAATTGTGGACCCTTGCGGCACATTCTCCCTGCAAAGCCGCATTAAGAGAGTTCCCTCTGCTTCTTCTCCTTCTTCGATCACAACTATTTGCGTTAGTAAAGGTTGCGCCGATTCCATTAATTGTGTTGTTTCTCCCCTATCCTCCCTTACGGAGGTTGATTCTCCATAAGGCCTCGCAGCCCTCTATTTCACTTCCTCTTCATTTCTCAAGTGTCTCTCTTCACGTCGGCGCAATCTTCTCTCCTCTTTCTCCTTCTTCTTCCTCTCCTTCTTGGCCTCTTCATCTTCATCATCATCCTTTTGCTCTTTGTTCTTTCTTGCCTTGCAATGATGTGAAGACTCAGCCTCTCCAGTCTTCTTTCCCTTACTCCTCTTCTTCTTCTTTTTCTTCTCAGCCCTTTCTAGTTGCGCATCCCCTGCAACCTCCTCCAACGCAATGGAAGGTGTCTCCAATGCAACCTCGCCTTCCTTCACCCTCTCCATCGCAATCTATTCTTCTTCTCTTTCCTTTCTCGCAATCGCTTCTTCTTCTCTTTGTGGAGGTCCGTCATAGGCTTCTGCGATGATAGTTGCATCCTGAGTTTCTGGGACCAGGACATCATTCCCCGTTTTCTTTTCTTCAACCACCACTTCTTCCACCACCACTACTCCATCCTTCACTGCTTCATCCGCCACTACCGCCACCTCCTCCTCCGTAGGCAGTGGTTGGTTTACTACCCCTACCACGGGCAGTCCACCTCCTTGCTCCAAGGTACTTAGGATGTTGCCAAACACCTCCATATCATCGCGTCTCTTCCTTTCGCTTTCAGTGGAGATGGAAGGTGTTGGCGTAGGCATGCTCTCGGTGCTTCCTCCTCTCTTGGACATAGGAGGCCTCACGGTCAAGGGATTTCTCCGAGATCTTCTGGCGAGTCTGGGGATGCTATGGGCTTGGGTGGCAAGCCTGCGACTAGCAGCCAGGAATGCTGCCTCTCGCATGGCTACTTGATCAGGGGTGGAAGGTGAAGTGGATTGGTTTGGGGTTTGGTCAGCCATGGATACGAGCTTGGCAAGGTCTAGTAAAAACTCGAGCTACTGGGATGAAAGAAAGGTTTGGGATGCAAGATTCTTAGGGTTTCTGGTTTGCCAAAGTGAGACAAAGGGTTTCCAATGAAGAAGGAGGTCGTATTTATAGGTTGGGTCGTGGTGGGGCCCAACGCAATTTTTTTTTTTTTTTGCAACGAATGGCCTCGAGCAACTCAACAGGCTCCCCCTCATTTATGGAAGTTCAGAAAAAGTGTCCTTTCATCTATCAAGTCATAACTGCTTGGGGATACGAATCGATTGAACTTCTTCCCAAATTGCCAAACAATTTTTTCTTTAATATTTTATTTGAATGGACGCATGAAAAAGAATAACGCATTGTGCTCACCAACACAACTGTATCTTTGCAGAGGACGGGCAACAGCACATATATCCCCGCAATACACCCCTTAACAAATTCATTTCTGGAGGATACCTTAACATAGTGCATTTGGCTAAGGACGGGCAAAGAACATATGCAAGCGCAACACACCCCTCAACTCAATACAATTGAGTTAGGTGAACGCAAAGCATTCCTGATAGGTTTGATATGCGTCCATTGTCGCCTTGCATATTTGTTGTTAGATGTTTTTGTTATTATTTTTATTATATCTTTTTCATCAATGCAAGTTTTGTGGCTTGCGACAATAGATTTTCCTT
The DNA here is from genome assembly GCF_027475165.1 of Benincasa hispida. Taxonomy (NCBI): domain Eukaryota; kingdom Viridiplantae; phylum Streptophyta; class Magnoliopsida; order Cucurbitales; family Cucurbitaceae; genus Benincasa; species Benincasa hispida. The sequence goes on from NW_028326509.1 coordinate 3,289, forward strand.
TATTACTCAATCATTTACCAAGTAAAGCACAACACATTGATTACAAAAAAAAGTCAAAGAATTAAAGATGAGATAGAATTAAATGCAGAGAAGTGAATGAGGAAATAAATTCATAAAGTCAAAATTGAATTAAATGAAGAATTGAAGACAAAATTCAGAATTTAAAGAGACAGAAATTCAATAAAGCATTAAACATAGTATTGAGATATGGACCGAAAATTGCGTTGTCTTGGGTGATCGCAATCCATATCTCCGCGGGCGGTCAGGCTTGCCTGCTCAATGTCTTAAGGACATTGCTCCTTCCCTGTAGATCTCGAGGCTTCTGAATTGCTGGGTAATGTTTCCGGTGTTCGACTTCTTAGCTCCGAGGATAGTTGGCCCACTTGGATCTCCAGATTCTTTATAAATGACGCTTTTGCTTTTATCACTACATCATTTTTACCCATATACTGCTTCAGCAGCATCTCTAACGACCCTCCCGAGGTGTTAGACGATGATGGTTGCTGGTTATGCGGTCTTGATAGCCCATGGTTGTGGTGATAAAGGGGATTCCCTCTACTGCCCCCTTGATGGTTCACTGACCCCCCTAGGTTGGGATTGCCTCCCTAACCAAAATTAGGATGGCTCCTCCAGCCCAGATTATAGGTGTTACTAAAGGTTTGTTCTGCATAGCACACACTTGCTGAAGGTTCAATGGACACACATCAGCTCCGTGAGCCCCTCCACAATTGACGCAACTGATAGCGGCCACTTGAGTCGGTGCAACGGGTTACGCTGATTATGGAGCAATGGCTCCTTGGTTGATTGCCATTGACTGAAGGATCGAGGTCACCGTGGCCATCTGTGCGGCCAACGTGGTCATTGTCTCTGCAGGGACAATGGTTGTTTCAGTTTTCCTTCTATCGGTGCCTCGGCCTCCAAAACCATCATCGATCCAATCATCCATATTCTGTGAGATGCGGTCGAGGATGACTTTGGCCTCCGTGTATGTCTTATCCATAAAACCTCCTGCCGCGGAGGCATCAGCAACAGCCTGTGTTGCTCTGTTCAGGCCATTGTAAAATGTTTCCATCAAGACGCAATCGAGAATCCCTATATGTGGGCAGTTTTTCACCAGTCTCCTGAATCGCACCCAGATGGTGCTCAGGGTTTCATTCTCCTTCTGTTCAAAGTTCAACCCATCCTTTCATTGCCTTGCGTTGACGGCAGGTGGGTAAGCCCTTCATGAATCGCTCCACCAATTGCTCCCATAAAGTGATCTCATTTGGCTCCAGTGAGTAAGCCCTTCTCTTAGCCTCGTCCCTCAAGGTGTAAGGGAACAGATACAATCTTATATTTTCTAGGGTCACGCCAGGTAAGGAAAAATTTCCGCACATCTCAACAAAGCTAGTCAGATGGGCATGTGGGTCTTCACCTTGCAGACCCCTAAACTGCCCGGCATTTTGAATCAACTGCAACATGACCAGCTTAATCTCAAAACGTACGTTCTCCTCCACAGTTGGCCTCAAGATTCCAAGCGAAAAATCATACAAATTGTGTGTCGCATAACTACACATCGAGATTGTCCTGAGCCGGCCAAACAGCCCCTTGGTTCACAACCGGTACTGCATTATCATTATTGTCCGCCATGTTGGCTTCCTTCTTTCACCTAATTCGGTTCTGACGTACCCTTGCACGGAAAGATCGCTCGATCTCAGGATCAGTTACGAATTCTGGTTCAGCACCAGGACTCATAAACCATCAGGCTGTTCTCTCTATTGAACAACCAGTACAATTAGATCTATCCTGCAAAATACCAAAAATGCACTCAAACAATAAACTGTTAACCAAGTCCCCGACAATGACACCATAAACTTGTAACGCAGATTTCGATAAGTAGGATTGATGATGTTCTATGCTCGAAATGATGCGATACTACCGCTAGATATGCGTTAATGATGGATGTTCACGAAGTATGCCATGCGTTGTCAAAGGTTTCCTTACAATAGAACCTAATGTAATTTCATCGCAAGTTTCTCGGTGTGATCCAAGGTCGAAAACGGGGACTGATTTAGGTTATTGTGGTATGTTCATGTATATGCGACCAGGTTTTCAATCTTTGAAAATGTGTTTGTACAAGTATATAAATTGCAATAAAATAAAGTAAAGCAGTAAAGATGCGATAATAAAATGAAATACAATAAACCTAAGCTAGATGATACAAGATATAGGCTTCATGTTACAAGATGTTGGGGTCAAAGCTGGCTGTGAAAGTTGTACAAAGACGTGGAATGCGGCGACAAGTCTTATGAACAGAACAAAAAGACAAAGACAAAGAATATAACAATGCAAGCTCTCAATTGCGTTGAAGCTAAAAATGTTGTTCCGCTCTTCTCTTGACGTACACCTTTCAGTGATCGGCCGCGCTCCGACATGTCTGTGGTGAAACAGAGACTAACGTAATGAACACAAGGTTGCTTCCATGTCTGAAAGTACTACTCACTTTCGTTAACGCATTCTTTTGACCTTCTCTCGATAGGTCGGAATGGCATCTTCACTTCTGCTCTCAAAAGTGAAGTTGCCATCTAGCATGCCTTAGATAAATGCATTTTATATCTTTAATACAGATTAAGTACTTGGTTAATTCATATTACTTATCAGAATTAGGAAGACATCATGGAGAAAATGATTAATGGAGAAACGGAAATAGACAGGGAATGGTATATGAAAGATATCAAAACATTTAATATGTCTATTAAGCATTTGATACATGATGTGTGAATGAAAAGAGAATGAGAAAGTGAAATACAACGATGAAAGAAATAGAGCTGATACAAACAAGTGCCAATGTCTTGGTTCTTATTTGATGGAGATCTGCTTGCCGGATAGGATGGATTTGATGGTAGGAAGAGCTTCCCTCTCAGGCTTGCTCCACCGGTACAGGGATCTTTACACAGAACTTTCAATCGGGTGTTTGGCATATTAGTTCTGAGATTCACCTCTTGGCCTTATCTCGTCTTCTTCTCGGATTTCATCACTTAAGCACTCAGCTCAGCCTTTTCTCTCAACAGTTTTGCAGCATTTACCCCGTATCCCGTAGCATGAGTTTTCTTTGAAATCTATGGTGTATTTATAGGTGCAGGTCTTTGACTCCAGACTTTTGGTCCCCACTGATGGTTATGGTAATTCCGAAGATGGAGGGATATTATTCCTTCTATTATGCAATCAGACCGCCAATTCTACATAACCGTTAGTGGTACATGTGTCTCAATCCTTCGCTTTTGCAAATGGACATCAAGACGGCTTTTCTAAATGGAAATCTTGAGGAGACCATTTACATGGTGCAACCCGAAGGATTCATTGCCCAAAGTCAAGAGCAAAAGGTTTACAAACTGAATCGGTCCATTTATGGGATTGAACAGGCATCTCGATCTTGGAATATTCAGTTTGATACTATGATCAAATCGTATGGCTTTGACCAAAACGTTGATGAATCTTGTGTTTACAAGAAAATCGTCAACAGTTCAGTAGTTTTTTTTAGTGTTGTATATAGACGATACACTACTCATTGGGAATGACGTAGGTCTACTGACTGCAGTTAAAAACTGGCTAGCGACCCAATTCCAAATGAAAGATTTGGGAGAGGTTAAGTTTGTTCTGGGTATACAGATCTTTCAGAATCGTAAGAACAAAGTGTTAGCGTTGTCTCAGGCATCGTATATTGACAAGATCATGCTCAAGTACTCGAAAGGATAGAAAGCTAATGATGGTCGAATCTGAATTAAGTTGACAAGCTGCTAAAGATAACAAGTACACTAAGCTTTTCGGTGACAAATATTTGACGCATCAGTCAAAGAATTAAAGCCATCCCATCTGTGCAATCATAAGAGAAAAGCCGCCTTTCACCCCGAAAGCTCTATAAATACCGAAGGCAACCTTCAGGAAAGGGGTTCAGCTAGTTGAACAAGTTCGATTACTTAGAGAATTTTCCCTTAAAATAGCCTTGTTCTTAGTTTTTCTTTATTTTAAGGCAGAGCGATAGGTATGATATTATGTGGTCGCCTTATTTGTGTGTGTGTGTCATTTTGTCATCGCATAGATAAGAATAGAGACTTATGTATAGGTACTATAGACTTATTGCATATATCGCATGTGTTCTAGTATTAGAAGCCATAGCATCTGCGTCGAAAGATGGTTTGCTATTGTATGTGTGTTGCATGATCGCATGACATGAACGCATCCTAGGAAGTGTTAGCCGAACCCCTTCTCAACCCGTTCACCGCATACTCATTGCATCTCCCGTATTATTAACTCTTTTCAAAACTCCACTGCATTTGTTTATTTTATTACTGCAATCAACAAACCAAAACACTTATTTGATTTACCAGTTACCGCAAAGTCTTTTGGAAAATTACCACAGCATACCGTTTTCCCAAGTCCCTGAGTTCAACCCTGGACTTACCAGGAAACTCAGTGGGGTTTATACTTGGATTCCATTGAAAAAACTTGTTGCTCAATGCAATTCTATCACCGCATTTCATTCTATATTTTCACCTCATAAAATAACGCATCAAGTTTTTGGTGTCGTTGCCGGGGACTTCGACAAATCAGTGTGCTAACAGAAATTTTCTGATTTCTTTGCAGCTCTCAATCTCTGGCGACCCGGAGATTGAGAGAATGTTCCGATAAGAGACAACCGCCAACAACAACAGCAAGATAAAGAAGATATGGTGGAGCAGCTTGGAAACGGAGCACCAAACAAAAACAATGTCATGGCGAATCCAATCCTACTAGCAAACTATCGTAATAGGCCCATTAGGGACTATGCATCGACAAACCTCTACGATTTCTCTCCAGGAATCATGAGGCCTGCCCTTGATGGAAGCCGATTCGAAATGAAATCGGTGATGCTGCAGATGATCTAGACTACAGGACAATTCAGAGGAAGGCGTGGTGAGAACCCGTACGCCCACCTTCATAGCTTTATAGAAATCTGCAATATATTTATGTTTTTGAACATCTCTGCCAAAGAAGTTCGACTAACTCTGTTTTTATTTTCTCTGTGTCATCAGGTAAGAAAATGGGCGTATTCCCTCGAACCGGGAGAGATCACTTCATGGGAACAGGTCGTAGAGAAGTTTATGAAGAAATATTTCCCACCTACTAAGAATGCTAGAAGAAGGAAACTAATAACTAATTTTGAACAAGACATGGATGAATCGTTCAGCGATGCCTGGGCGAGGTTTAAACGGTTGGTAAGGGACTGTCCACACAACGGATTATCAGACTGCTTGCAATTGGAAATCTTTTTTCACGGTTTAAATCCCGCTTCATAGACCGCTGCCAATGTGACAGTCGCTGGTGCTCTGCTAGACAAAACATATGATGAGGCTAAGAACATCCGGGATCGCATCTCTAAAAATGACGAGAATTGGAAAGAGAGCGATCAGAGACTGAGAATAAAGGATAATGACACAAACAATGGTGTTATCGCTTCGCTTCAGAGTCAGATGATTGCAATGATGAAACTAATTCAGGGAATTGCGATCAACAGCCTAACATCGCAGAATGGGCAAGTAAACGCAATTACTCAGAATGCCCCAAGGTGTGCGACTTGCGGTGAAGGACACGCAATAGAAGAATGCCCACAGAGCCCACAGTCTATTTATTTTGTGAAAAACAATCCATTCTCTAACACCTACAACCCTGGGTGGAGAAACCACCTCAACTTTGCATGGAAGAATCAATAGCAAAATTTTCAATCTGTGGCACAAAAAAAAAGGGCCACACAGATTCTTCCCATGAAATAATGGTCAGACGAGCAGTCAAGCTAGTAGCTCGCAAATGCCGTAATCTTCCTCCTTGGAAAGTTTGCTGAAGCAGTACATCAAGAAAAACGAAGCTATGCTTCAAAACCAGGCGACGTCCATCCGCAACCTGGAATTACAGATGGGCCAGATTGCGAGCGAATTAAAGAACAGACCGCAAGGGGCCCTACCGAGTTCAACAGAACTCCCACGCAACAAAGAAGGAACAGATAAAGAGCAATATCAAGTCATGACATTGTGGAGTGGAAAGACTATGGTAGGGGAGAAGAAGGAGCCAAGCCAGACTGCTCCTGTTGCGTCAAAACCTGAGATTGCGGTGACTCGAGAAGAAGAAGGAGAAAAAGAAACGATAAAGTCAGAAGTTGCATCCACTTCAAAGCCAACAGAAAAGGGGACCGTGAGAGTACAGTTGCCACCTTTCCCGCAGAGACTCAAAAGGAAGAAGTAACAAGGTACAGTACCAATGCTTCATGACTATGTTAAAACATTTGCGCATTAATATTCCGTTCAATGAAGCGATTGAGAAGATGCCTGCATATGCGAAGTTTCTGAAGGATATGGTAACCAAGATGAGAGGCACTGGTAAGTTTACCACGGTGGCTTTGACGCAGAGCTCGAAATCAATAATTCCACTGAAGATGAGCGATCCTGGGAGCTTTACTATACCTTGCTCCATTGGAGGACTGTACATCGGGCAAGCATTGTGTGACCTTGGAGCCAGCATGAACTTAATGCCTCTGTCGATCTTTAAGCAACTGAATGTAGGGCAACTTGCGCCCATGACTGTGACTCTGCAACTAGCAGATAGATCTCTAGAGCATCTAAAGGGGAAGGTGAAGGATGTGCTGGTTACCATCGAAAAATTTATATTACCAGCTGACTTCATCATCTTAGATTACGAAGCCGAAAAATATGTGTCCATCATTCTGGGGCGACCATTTTTATCAACAAGTCGTGCCCAAATTTATGTGCACAAAGGAGAGATCACCTTGAGTGTAAATGGACAGAAGCTCAAGTTCACATCATCCGTGCCATGAAGTTTCTTGATGAAGAAGACCTGAATGAATTTGACGACGACCAGAATTTGAATGAGGAAGAAAAGCTTGACGATGAAAATGAATAAGAGAATGCAAGCGCATTCATTGTTGCATGTAATGCAATCATAGAAAAAACAAACAAGGAACTTGAGATGATTGTAACCTAAGAAGCAGAGCCAACAATAAATGAAGAAAGAAAAACAACGCAACCGTCCTTGAAAAAACCACCAATAATAGTGTTGAAGACCCTGCCGAATCACCTAAAGTATGCATTTTTTAGGCAGAATGAAAAGCTGTTAGTCATTATTTCCTCTGAACTTAATGAATACCAGAAGAATGCGTTGATGAGCATTTTGAGAAAACACGTGCGAGTGATTGGCTAGACACTCGCAAACATTCAAAGAATTAGCCCCGCATACTATATACACCGAATTCGTCTCGAAGAAAACCATAAGGGATTGATCGAACATCAACGCAGACTCAATCCTGCGATGAAAGAGGTTGTTAAAAAGGAGATAATCAAGTGGTTAGATGCGGGCATCATTTATCTGATAGCAGACAGCATGTGGGTCAGCCCTGTGCAGTGCGTGCCGAAGAAAGGTGGCATGACGGTAGTCCTCAATGAAAATAATGAGTTGACACCGCAAAGGACCGTCACCAGGTGGCATATTTGCATGGACTACCGCAAGCTGAATGCGGCAACAAAGAAAGATCATTTCCTTTTACCTTTCATTGACCAAATGCTAGATCGTCTAGCCGGAAATGACTTCTACTGCTTTTTGGATGGCTATGCCAAGTATAACCAGATTATGATTGCTTCTGAAGATCAGGAAAAGACCACATTCACCTGCCCATATGGGACTTTTGCTTTTCGCCGCATGCCATTCGACCTCTGCAATGCGCCGAGCACGTTTCAAAGGTGCATGATGGCCATCTTTTTCGAATATCTTGAGAACTCTGTTGAAATCTTCATGGACGACTTCTCTGTCTATGGGCACACATTCGAAGTCTGTCTTGCCAATCTGGAAAAGATATTGAAAAGATGCGAGGAGACGAATCTCGTTCTTAACTGAGAAAATGCCATTTTATGGTGAAGGAAGGCATTGTGCTGGGGCACAAGGTATCTCAGGATGGGTTGGAGGTGGACAAGGCAAAAATAGAAGCAATTGAAAAACTCTTACCTCCAACAAGTGCAAAAATTGTAAGAAGTTTCTTGGGGCATGTCGGATTTTACAGAAGCTTTGTCAAGGACTTTTCGAAAATAGCACGACCGTTGAGTGCATTCATGGAGGCTGACAGAAAATTTGACTTTGACAACAATTGCCTCAACGCATTCAGGGTTTTGAAGAATGCACTGACGACCCACCCGTGTTGATCGCACCAGATTGGACACTTCTCTTTGAATTAATGTGCGATGCAAGCAGGTATGTGATGGGAGTAGTTCTGGCACAGAAGAGAAAAACAATCTTACATCCCATCACATATGTGAGTAAGACATTGAATCCTAATCAGACTAACTACACCACCACAAAAAAAGAGCTACTTGCAGTAATTTTTGTGTTGGAAAAATTTAGAGTGTATTTGCTGGGAACAAAAGTACTCATCTACACTGATCACTCGACGATAAAGTATTTAATGACAAAGAAGGATGCGAAGCCAAGGTTGATCAGATGGGTTCTCTTCCTCCAAGAATTTGACATAGAAATAATTGATCGCAAGGTTATGGAGAACCAAGGTTCGAATCACTTATCCAGATTGGAAAACCCAGAGGTTGAGTGATTGCAGTGTTCCCAGACGAGCAACTATTCCATATTGAAGAATTTCCTTGGTACGCAGACATAGTGAATTATCTAGTTTGCAAGGAATTTCCAGAGGATTATACTGACCACCAGAAGAAGATGCTCAAGTATGAATGTAGATCATTTTTTGGGAGGAGCCGAATCTATATAAGAAGGGGGAAGACCTGATTCTGCGACTATGTGTACCAAATGCTACTCAACAATGCATATTATCGCAATGTCATAATTCACCATATGGTGGGCACTTTGGACGACAGCGCACCGTAACTAAAGTATTACAGAGTGGATTTTATTGGCCAACATTGTTTAAGGATGCAGTCGACTACGTGATGAAGTGTGACCGGTGCCAACGCACAGGTAACATTTCATGGAAACAAGCAATGCCTATGAACACCATTTTGGAATTAGAGTTAATCGACGTCTGGGGTATCAATTTCATAGGACCATTCTTACCATCGAATGGTAAAAATTATATTTTGTTAGTCGTCGACTACGTGTCCAAGTGGGTAGAAGCAGTGGCATGCGCCGCAAGCGATGCGGCGGTAGTCTCTAAATTCTTGAAGAAAAACATCTTCACTCGTTTTGGCACTCCACGTGCCATAATAAGCGATGAAGGGTCCCAGTTTGTCAATTATATAGTCAAAGAATTGCTGCGCAAATATAATATCCTCCATAAAATGGCTACCGCATACCATCCGCAGATGAATGGTCAGGCCGAAGTGTCCAACTGAGAGATCAAGCTGATACTTGAGAAGGTCGTAAGGCCTTCGCAAAAGGATTGAGAAACAAAGATCGACAATGCGTTATGGGCATACCGGACTGCATATAAGACACCCATAGGTATTTCCTCATATGCGTTGGTATTTGGTAAGGCATTTCATTTGCCATTAGAGCTGGAACACAAAGCATTATGGACGGTGAAGGAGCTAAACATTGACTTGAAGACAGCAGGAGAAGCGAGAAAACTTCAATTGGTCGAGCTGGAGGAATAGAGGATCAACGCATATGAGAACACAAAGATCTACAAGGAGCGTGCAAATCGCTGGCACGACAAACACATATGTGGCAAGAACCTCCAAGTCGGGCAGAGGGTCTTATTATTAAACTCACGACTATGGCTCTTCCCTGGGAAATTAAAGTCACATTGGTCCGGACCGTTCATAGTCAGAGAGGTATTCCCGCATGGTGCGGTTGAGTTATCTAATGATGATGGAATCAACATATTCAAAGTTAATGGGCAACAAGTGAAGGTATATCACGGAGAAGGCTGACATCACCAAGTCGACTCTATGGAACTGAGAAACTATGAATGAGAAAGAAGTGGGTGGTCCCTATGCTGTCAGACAATTGAAATTCATCAGGGACGCAAGTTTTGTGAAGTACCCGTTGGAATCATGAAATCTTCAACTTTTCTCTACTCCTCAGTATTTTCAATTCACAATCTTTATTTTTTTAAAAAAAAGAGCAATCGTACTGAAAGATTGCGGTAAAATATTTTGTTTTGTTTAACAATTATTTGACCGTCTCAATGTTTTTCTTACAACGATCGAGGCGAACGATTGCGGAAACGCTACATGATGCGTTATTTTATGAAGTGGAATTATGGATGAAATATGGTGATGGAATTGCGTTGAGCAATCAAGTTTTCTCAGTGGAATCCAAGTGTAAACCCCACTGAGTTTCCTGGTAATTCCAGGGTTGAACTAAGGGACTTGGAAAACAGTATACGGTGGTAATTTCTCGAAAGACTTGGAGGTAACCAGTAACTCAAATAGTTGTTTGGTTTTGTTGATTTCGGTAATGAAATAAATAAATGCGGCGGATTTGAGAAAAGTTTGGTTGTGTGATAGATGCACTGATTAAGCAGATGAACGGGTTGAGAAGGTCTTTAGCTAGCGTTACTTGGGAATGTATCAGACTATGCGATCATGCTACACCCATGCACAGCAAGTCATTTTCCAATGAAAATGCGGTGCTCCTAAGTCTAGGACGCATGTGTTGAATGCAAAAGTGCCTATAGAGCTTATCTCTAAGTCTCTACTCCTTTCCCATGCGATGATGCAAGATGAACAAATGCAAGGTGACCGCACACAATCATATCCTATCTCTAGGATGCATGCGATGCGTTAATAGAAAACAGTGCTTATTCCTAAGCTCTTATCTCTTGATTATGTGTTCTAATCTGCCTCTCTCGAGCCTAGATTCTAATCTGAATTTTCCAAGCCTAGATCCTGTCCTTAGACTACCCTCCCGAGTATCTCTAATGGACGAATGAAGCATACATAATACAAGATAATCGCATAGAATGAAGATCCTCAGATGTGCTATCTAAATGCTTCTCAACCCATTCAATAGATTTAGCTACTCATGCATGATAAACAGAGAGTAAACAGATATAGAGAAGAAAATTCCATTTCTATAAGTGAGTTTGAATACAAAATAACAATGGAAGGTAAAGGTAAAGAGCCTGGTAGCAATCCCTTGCTGACCGAGGCTTTTACACTGGCAATCTCTATTCGGTTCAAAAGATATTCCTGCTTCCGCAAGAGCTGGCCCTCTCTCTGATCTTGAAGCTTCCGGTGCTCTCCCAAGCTTATCGGAACCTTCTCTTGCTTCCACCTTAAAACAAAAGAAAATCTAAGAACAAGGCTAAACTATCTAAGGAAAACTTCTCTAACTCTTTGAACTCCTTTTCTGAAGGTTGCCTTCGGTATTTATAGAGCTTCTGGGGTGAAAGGTGGCTTCCCTTTTATGATTGCACATATGGGATGGATTTAATTCTCTGACTGATGCGCCGAATATTTGTCATTGAAAAGCTGAGTGTACTTATTATCGTTAGCGGATGTCAACTTATTCGGATTCGACCGTCATCAGTTTTCTGTCCCATCGTGATTAATTATGCCTTTCACCCAGATGCGCCCACCAAGTTATGTCGGCTCTATGTGGCAATCCTTCTTGAGCAGATGTTTGCGAACACAAATCACCGCAAAGCCTTGTAATAATACAGCGCTCGTCTATTGATTTCTTGTGATCGCTCTTTCCGCCTTGTGTCAACGCATATTCTACATAAAAATAAAAAAATCAACTGTTTCTATGCGATGAATGCATGCGACTGCAATGTTATAAACTTAATGCTTTTTGGACGCAATCTAACATATTTCATCAACGCAAACCCTCATTGTTCAATGACTTAGCAATGTAAAAACGTCATTTCTGTCTGTTATCACACCCCCTAAATTAAAACAAAGCTTGTCCTCAAGCATAGGCTAAGATTTCCTTTAGTAAGTCAACCGCAATTATCTTTTCCTAGATTTCTCAAGGATACTTCATTCAAATCCTATACACCAAAATTTCCTTAAGTCTTATTCAAGTCTCCTCTAAAAATATTTCTAAGACCTAGGGATCGCAAGTTTGACCTTCAAAAGAACTTTACTAAATTCCAGAATATCGCATGATTTATTTCAAAAAGAAAACTTTTCCACTGGGGTGTCAATTGATTTTTATCCTTGCATATTTCTTGACATTATTATTTTTTTTTTACCTTGCGTTGATTCAAGTGCCTGGCCTTCCTTTTGGCTTGCCCCCACCTATGTCATGCGGACATTCAGCTACGCGTAATGCGCTCTTTCTCATACTAAACTCATGCCTACTTGGCAACGGAGTTGCGGTCATTTAATTAGGCATTGATCTTGGTGACTTACTTTCATTTTCGCTTGCCCCCACGTGTGTCATGCGGACATCCAACTACGAGTAACTGCCTTTCACAACTTAACACTTATCAACATGGGTTTCCCATTGGGTTGATAGCAGAGTTGTTATTCTCAACATTTTCCCCTTTTCTTCTTCTTTATTTTTTTTCAAAATAGCAAGGTCGAAAATAAATACCTCACCCCCAAATTTAAAATGTGGCAATGTCCTCATTGCCAAAAGATTGAAAGAAGTCATGCGATGTTCTGGAATCTAGTAAAGTTCTTTTGAAGGTTAAACTTGCAGTCCCTAGGCCCTAGAAATACTTTAAGAAGAGACTTGAATAAGACTTAAGAAAATTTTGGTGTATAGGATTTGAATAAAGTATCCTTGAGAAATCCAGGAAAAGAAATTGCGGTCGACTTTCTAGAGGAAATCTTTAGCTTATGCTTGAGGACAAGCATTGTTTAAATTTGCGGGTATGATAACAGGTAGAAATGCACGTTATTACAGTGCTAAGTTATTAAACAATGAAGGTTTGCGTTGATAAAATATATAAGAATGCGTCCAAAAAGCATTAAGTTTGTAACATTGCGGTTGCATGCGTCTTTTGCATAAAAACAGTTAACTTTTGTATTTTTATGCAGAATATATGCATTGATGCAAGGCGGAAAGCACAATCACAAGAAATCAATGGTTGAGCGCAACATTGCCGCAAGGCTTTGCAATGATTTATACTCGCAAACATCTGCTCAAGAAGGATTGTTGCATAGAGCCAGCAACACTTGGTGGGCACATCTGGGTGAAAAACATAATTAATCACGATGGGACAAAAAGCTGATGACGATCAAATCCGAATAAAGTTGACAAGCCGCTAACAATAATAGGTAAACTCAACTTTTCGATGACAAATATTTGGCGTATCAGTTAGAAAATTAAAGTCATCCCATCTATGCAATCATAAGAGAAAAGCCGCCTTTCACCCCGAAGCTCTATAAATACCGAAGGCAACCTTCAGAAAAGGGGTTCAACTAGTTGAGCAAGTTTGGATATTTAGAGAATTTTCCCTTAGAATATCCTTGTTCTTAGTTTTCCATTATTTTAAGGCGGAGCGAGAGAGAAGAGAAAAGATGCCGGAAGATCGTTCAGGGCAACTCGATAGAGAACCCGGAGGCATGGAAAAACAAAAAGCGGGCCAACTCTCGCGAGAGCGAGACTATCTTTTGAACAGAGTAGAAAAGACAGTATAAAAGCCTTGGGAAGCAAGAGATTGCTACCAGGCTTGTTATTCTCTTCTTGCATTGTTATTATGTATTTCAACACTATATCTATACAATGGAATTTCTTTATCTACGTCTGTTCACTCTCTTAGCACGCATGAGTAGCTAAATTTATCGAGTGGGTTGAGAAGAACTAAGCTAACATGACCTAGAATCTTCATCGCATGCGATTATCTTGTTTTATGTTATGCCCAACACCCTTTTAGAGCTACTCGAGAGAGAGTCTAAAGAAAGAACCTAAAGACGAGAGAGAGCTAGGTTAGAATCTAGACTCGAGAGAGCAAGATTAGATCTGCATAAGCAAGAGATAGAGGCTTAGAGATAAGCTCTGTTTGCAAACCTGCATCGCATGCACCCTAGAGATAGGTATGATATTATGCGGTCGCCTTATTTGTGTGTGTGTCATTTTGTCATTGCATAGATAAGAATAAAGGCATATGTATAGGTCCTATAGACTCATCGCATATATCGCATGCGTTCTAGTATTAGAAGCCATAGCATCTGCGTCCAAAGGCATCTGCGTCCAAAGATGGTTTGCTATTGTATATGTGTTGCATGATCGCATGACATGAATGCATCCTAGGAAGTGTTAGACGAACCCCTTCTCAACCCGTTCACCACATACTCATCGCTCTTTTGTATTATCAACTCTTTTCGAAACTCCGTTGCATTTGTTTATTTTATTATTGCAAACAACAAACAAAAACACTTATTTGATTTACCGGTTACCGCAAAGTCTTTTGGAAAATTACCACCGTATACTGTTTTCCCAAGTCCTTGAGTTCGACCTTGGACTTACCAGAAAACTCAGTGGGGTTTATACTTGGATTCCACTGAGAAAACTTGCTGCTCAACGCAATTGCATCACCGCATTTCATTCCATATTTTCACCTCATAAAATAATGCATCAATGGGTTCCGTATGCATCTGTCGTTGGCAGTTTGATGTATGCGATGCTCTGAAATAGGCCAGACATTTGCTATGCTGTAGGAATAGTCAATAGGTATTAGTCTAACCCAGGCCAGGGTCACTGGACCGCAGTTAAGAACATCCTCAAGTATCTTTGGAGAACGAGGGACTACATGCTCATGTATGGGTCTAGGGATTTGATAACGGGAAAAATGCACGTTATTACAGTGCTAAGTTATTAAACAATGAAGGTTTGCATTGATAAAACATGATAGATTGCGTCCAAAAAGCATTAAGTTCATAACATTGCGGTCGCACGCGTTCATCGCATAAGAACAGGTAACTTTTGTATTTTTATGCAGAATATGCGTTGACGCAAGGCGAAAAGCGCAATTACAAGAAATCAACGGACGAGCACAGCGTTACCGCTAGGCTTTGCGGTGATTTATGCTCATAAAAATCTGCTCATAAAGGATTGCCGCATAGAGCCAGCACAATTTGGTGCGTGCATTTGGGTAAACAGCATAATTAATCACGATGGGACGGAAAGCTGATGACGATCGAATCCGATTTAAGTTGACAAGCCTTTAACGATTACAAGTACACTCAGCTTTTCCGAGACAAATATTCGGCACATCAGTCAGAGAATTAAAGCCATCTCATCTATGCAGTCATAAGAGAGAAGCCGCCTTTCACCCCGGAGCTCTATAAATACCGAAGGCAACCTTCAGAAAAGGGGTTCAGAAAGTTCGGATACTTAGATAATTTTCTCCATAGTTAGAATAGCCTTGTTCTTAGATTTTCTTTTATTTTAAGGCGGAAGCGAGAGAAGCAAGATTGTGCCAACAGATCGTTCTGGTGAACTTGGGAGAGTGCCGGAAGCTTCAAGATCAGAGAGAGGGCTAGCTCCTACTTAAGTAGGAATATCTTTTGAACCGAATAGAGTTGATAGTGTAAAAGCCTTGGGAAGCAAGGGATTGCTACCAGGCTTTCTATCCTTATCTTCCATTGTTCTTTTGTACTCAAACTCATCTATAGAAATGGAATTTACTTCTCTATATCTGTTCACTCTCTGTTTATTATGCATGAGTAGCTAAATCTGTCGAATGGGTTGAGAAGCACTTAGCTAGCGTAACTGGGTATCTTCATTCTATGCGATTATCTTGTATTATGTATGCTTCATTCATCCATTAGAGATACTCAGGAGGGTAGTCTAAGGACAAGACCTAGGCTTGAAAAAGTCAAGTTAGAATCTAGGCTCGGGAGAGTCAGATTAGAACGCATAATCAAGAGATAGAAGTTTAGGAATAAGCACTGTTTGCTATTAACGCATCGTATGCATCCTAGAGATAGGATATGATTGTGTGCTGTCAACTTGTCTTTGTGTGCATCTTGCATCATCGCATAGGAAAAGAGTAGAGACTTAGGAATAAGCTCTATAGACACTTTTGCATTCAACACACGTGTCTTATACTTAGGAGCATCGCATTTGCATTGGAAAATGATTTGTTGTTGCATGAGTGTGGCATGATCGCATAGTCTGACGCATTCCCAGGTAACGCTAGTTAAGGAACTTCTCAACCCATTCCTCCACATATCAGTGCATCTCTCACATAATCAAACTTTTCTCAAATCCGCCGCATTTATTTATTTTATTACTGTAACCAACAACACCAAATAACTATTTGAGTTACCGGTTATCGCAAAGTCCTCCTGAAATTTACCACCGCATACCGTTTTTCCAAGTCCCTGAGTTCGACCCTGGACTTACAAGGAAATGCATCAGGATTTGATCCTTACTGGATACACGGATTCTAACTTTCAGACTGATAAGGACTCTCAGAAGTCCACTTCAGGGTCAATTTTTCCTCTTAACAGAGGAGTTGTAGCGTGTCGGAGCACCAAGCAGGGGTGCATCGCTGACTCCACGATGGAGACCGAGTACGTAGCAGCTTGTGAAGCTGCTAAGAAGGTCGTCTGGCTCAGGAAGTTCTTGAAAAAGTTGAAAGTTGTTCCAGATATGTCTAGGCCCATCACCCTCTATTGTGACAATAGTGGTGCTGTGGCGAACTCCAAGGAGCCCAGAAGTCACAGGCGCGACAAACACATGGAGCGGAAGCATCATTTGATCTGCGAGATAGTGCATCAAGGAGATGTGATCGTCACGAAGATAGCCTCGGTGCACAACATTGCAGACCCATATACGAAGGCTCTCACAGATACAGTTTTTTGCGGTCATCTTTAGAGCATGGGTCTACGGGACTGCCTGCGGCTGAACTAGGGAAAGTGGGAGATTTTATTGTACTGGGTTTTTATGCCCTAGTTTATTGTTTTGTACTTGTTTTTGTACACCCCACTTCGGTTTAGGACATGTGGGAGATTTTTGGGGTTGATGCCTTAAAGTCTCGTGTCTTGTAGTTTGTAAACAGTTTGTATGAACGCTTGTGATGTATAATATATGATATTTACTTCACTTCTTGACTTTGCACATTTGGATGTTTTATTTGCTTTACCACAAACCAATAAACTTAAAATCCCAGGTTGTTTAAGCATGTATGTGTTGACATAAAAGTGGATCATGTCTTAAGTAATAACCAAAATGGTCTGTAGTATATGGATATAGGAGGGAAACCTTATCTTGGTAACGCTACGAATGCAGGCCGCTTTATGGAATAGTTACAAGTGTTGTGACTTATCACAGATGGTCTGATCCTGATAATTCATGTAAGGGACATACGAACGGAGGCATCCTATGCAAAGAGTTTGTATAAGACCTGACCACGAAGTGGTAATGTCTCATCATATAACCCCATTCATGACAAAGACTTCACTTCACTAGGATGAACATAGGTAACTGATAACTTGTAGAAATACAAGTTATTTATATCATCTTACTTAGAATATGTGGCAATAGGAAGGAAGAGTTGCATCAAACATATTAAAATTGGCTTAGAAACGCAAAAATTGTAAAAGTATCGGAAACACACCCACTGACCGCATTGCAATGGCAAAAGGATGCCTAAATCTTTGTTTTACAGGTAACAGGTATCACCGCATAAAACGATTTCTCGTGGACAAAAAGACCAATGCATCTTGGGGATTTTGTATCACCGCATGCAACGATTGCTCGTGGACAAGCAGAGCAACACATTCTCGGGGATTTCTGAAATTGTATAGCTTTTCTGATGTACGACCAGACAAACAGAATGTGGAGCAGCGCGGACATTCCGACCAAGCCTCGATAGGAAAAAGTAACGTTTCAGAGTGGGACCAATGATGTAGGAGGTGCGAAGGTCTATAAATTGCAACATCAACACTCAGCACAAAAGAGGAGGACATAGAGAAGAAATCACACGGAAAAAGAGACACTCTTCCCTTAAGAACTCTCCTGAGAAGGAAGTTCTCCACCTCATTCCTCCATCACGCTGGCAACCAAAATAGCTCCGATCGGGATCCATGCCAAGACATTGACATGCTACTCTCATTTATTCTTACTTTCCGTTCATTGATTGTTGTTCATTTCTTGTCTTTCATTCATATCTCTGTAACAAATGCTTATTCTTTACCAGTTAATATCATTATCATCTTCATCTTCATCTCTTTGTTCACCTTAACGCATTCATCTTCCATTTCTCTCACCATGAGTAACTAAACCTCCAGGGTGGGGGGGAAGGATAGAGTGAGTGAGTCAATCCATGTTGAAGAAGTCGGCTAAGTTTAGTTAACGCATGCTCATAGTATCTTCACCTGTGAGAGTAGAAGTGAAGATGCTAATCCACCTCTCCAAAGAAGGTTGATAGAATGTGTTAACTAAAGCAATAAGTATTTCCAGAGATGGAAACAACCTTGCGTTCACTAACGTTCATCCCTGATCATCATAGAGATATGGTGACACAGGCGATCACCAAGAGGTGTAAGCCAAGGGAAGACGGAACCTTAGTTGCATTCTCAATAGGATTGACAAACTTGCAATGTTCTTTCCCCAAACTCGTTCTCACTCTAATTCGATTCACAAGACTAGCCATCGCATTCCCTCACACTCACTTTCCACAACTTCAAATTTATTTACCTACTTATAGATAACGGGCAGAAATGCACATTATCAAAGTACTAAGTTCTTAAACAATGTTAGATTGCGTTGATGAAATATGTTAAATTGCTTCCATTAAGCATAAATTCTATAATATTACGGTCGCATGCGTCCAACGCATTAGAGCAGTTGATCTTTACATTTTTGTGCAGAATATGCGTTAATGCAATGTAGAGATTGCGATCATAGGAATATATTGGTCAAGCACAACTTCACCGCAAGATTTTGCGTTGATCATGCTTGCAAACATTCGCCCAAGAAGAATCACCGCAACTTGGTCAGCGCAACATGGTGGGCGCATCCAGGTGAAAGGATAATTAAGAGTAATGGGACAGAAAGCTGACAGCAGTCGGATCCAAATTAAGTTGACAGTCGATAACGGTCACGAAGTACATTCAGCTTTATCGGTGACAATTATGCGGCGCATCAGTCAGGAATTAAAGCCGTCCCATCTGTACAACCGAGAGAGAGAAACCGCCTTTCACCATGGAAACTCTATAAATACTAAGTGCATTCTTCAAAGAAGTGGTTAAGCAGTCGATTACTTCATCACTTTACAAGTTCACGCCTCTATCCATAGTTTTCTTTCATTTTGAGGCGGGCGCGAGGAAGAAGATGTGCCGGTAGATCGTTCCGGTAAGCTTGGGAAAGCACCAAAAGCTTCAAGACAGAGAGAGGGTCGACGCCTACGAAAGCGGGAACATTTGTAGATCAGAATAGAGATTCAGTGTAAAAAGCCTCTATCAGCAAGGAATTGCAACCAGGCTCTCTACCTTTACTCTCCATTGTCATTTTGTACTCACCTCATTTATAAGAATGGAATTTCTTTCTCTATATCTGTGCACTTTCTGTCATTTATGCATGAGTAGCTAAATTAGTTGAATGGGTTGAGAAGTAATTAGCTAGCATAACGAGGGAATCTTCATTCTTTACGATTATCTTGTTTATGTATGCTTCATTCGTCTATTAGAGATACTCGAGAAGGTAGTCTAAAGACAGGATCTAGACTTGGGAAGGTCAGGTCAGAATCAAGGTTTGGAAGAACCAAATTAGAACGCATAAGTGAAAGATAGGCACTTAGAAATGAGCACTACTTATTATTAACGCATCACATGCATCTTAGCAATAAGATATGATTGTATGCAGTCACCTTGCTTTCATGCATTTTGCATCAACGCATAGGACAAGAGTAGAGACTTAGTGATAAGCTCTATGGACATTTTGCATTCAACTCATGCGTCCTAGACTTAGGAGCATCGTATTTACATTGGGAAATGACTTGCTGTGCATGGTTGTAACATGATCGCAAAGTTTGACGCATTCCCGAGTAATGCTAGCTCAAGATCTTCTCATCCCGTTCATCGCATACTCATTGCATCTATCAACGCAACTATCTTTCTCAAATCCGCCACCTTTATTTACTTCTTTTTCATCAATGTAACGGTGCGTAATTCTCTGAATCCGGTACCAACGGGTAACAATACACCCACACTTTATTTATTTACTTGGTTACCACAAAGTTTTCAAAAACATTACCAACGCAACTATTTTCATAAGTCCCTATATTCGACTCTGGTCTTACCAGGAAACTCAAAGGAATTTACACTTGAATTTCGCTGGGGAAACTTGAGTGCACAATGCAATCCATCAACGCATATCATCCATATTTCCATTCATAAAATAATGCATCAAGTTTTTGGCGCCGTTGTCGGAGACTTCGGCAAAATAGTTGTTAATGATAATTTTTGTGATTTCTTTGCAGAACCCTCAATCTCTGGCAAACTACAACTCGGAGATTGAGAGAACATTTCTAAGGAGACTACAAGACCGCCAACAGCAATCACAATCTGATAAAGAAGAGATGGCAGAGCAGCCTGGAGGTGGAGCACCAAATGATAATAATGTCATGGCGAATCCGATTCTGTTGGCAAACGATCGCAATAGGCCCATTAGGGACTATGCATCGCCAAACCTCTACGATTTCTCTCCGGGAATCATGAGGCCTGCCCTTGACAGAAGCAGATTCGAGATGAAACCGGTGATGCTGCAGATGATCTAGACTGTAGATCAATTCGGAGGAAGGTGTGGTGAGGACCCGCACGCCCACCTCTAAGGTTTTATTGCAATCTGCAATACTTTTGTGTTCCCGAACATCTCTGCTAAAGAAGTTTGACTAACATTGTTCCCATTTTCTCTCTGTAATTAGGCTAGGAAATGGGCTTATTCGCTCGAACCAGGAGAGATTACTTCTTGGGAGCAAGTAGTGGAGAAATTCATGAAAAAGTATTTTCCACCTACCGAGAACGCAAGACGAAGAAAGCTTATTACTAATTTTGAACAAGATATGGACGAGTCACTCAGCGATGCTTGGGCGAGGTTTAAAATTTTGGTCCAGGATTGTCCACGTAATGGGCTACCAAACTGTCTTCAAATGGAAATTTTCTATCACGGATTGAATCCTACTTCGTAGACCGCTGCCAATACAGCAGCCGTTGGTGCTCTGCTTGACAAAACTTATGATGAGGCGAAGAATATTTTGGACCAAATCTCCAAGAACCATGAAGACTAGAGGGAGAGTGACCAAAGATTGAGACTCAAAGATTTCGACACAAACAACGGTGCCATTGTTTCATTACAAAACCAAATGACTGCAATGATGAATTTGATTCAAGGAATGGTGATCAGCAGTCCAACACCGCAAGGTGGGCAAATTAATGCAATAAGTCAAAACATCGCAAGGTGTGTGACTTGCGGTGATGGGCATGCAATGGAAGATTGCCCGCAAAATCCGCAGTCTATATATTTTGTAAATAATAATCCCTTTTCAAACACTTACAACCCCGGGTGGAGAAACCACCCCAATTTTTTCTGAAAGAATCAACAACAAAATTTTCAATCTGTGGCGCAAAAAGAAGGGCCACCAGGATTCTTCCAATGCAACAAAGGTCAACAGAACAACTAAGCAAGTAGCTCACAACAACCAATGCAATCTTCTTCTCTAAAGAGCCTGTTGAAGAAATATATAGAGAAAAACAACACAGTGCTTCAAAGTCAGGCTACGTCCATCCGTAACCTCGAATTACAAATGGGCCAGATTGTGAGTGAGCTGAAAAGTAGACCGCAAGGGGCAATGCCAAGTTCTACCGAACTTCCACGCAACCCAGAGGGATCAGGTAAAGAGCAATGTCAAGTTGTGACATTGCGCAGTGGAAAGACTGTGGAGGGAGAAAAGAAGGATCAGGGTAGAACAACTTCCTTCACGACTGAGCCCGAGATTGCGATAACACAAGAAGAAGAAAGAGAGAATGAAATAGTGGAACCTGAGGTTTCGTCGACCTCAAAATCAAATGAAATGGGAACCGTGAAAGTCCAGTTACCACATTTCCCTCAAAGGCTAAGAAAGAAGAAAAACGAAGAGGTAAAGTACCAACGCTTCTTATCTATGTTAAAGCAATTACATGTTAACATTCCTTTCAGTGAAGCGATTGAGGAAATGCTTGCCTATGCCAAGTTTCTGAAGGACATGGTAACTAAGAAAAGATGCACTGGAAAATTTGCCACAATGGCATTAATGCAAAGTTCCAAATCCATTATCCACCAAAGATGAACGATCCTAGGAGTTTTACTATTTCTTACTCCATAAGAGGACTCTATATTGAGCAAGCCTTGTGTGACTTGGGGGCCAGCATAAATTTGATGCCGCTGTCAATTTTTAGACAATTAAATGTGGGACAACTCATGCTCACATCAGTGACTATCCAATTGGCTGATAGGTCTCTGGTTCATCCAGAAGGTAAGGTGAAGGATGTGTTGATCATGATTGATAAATTTATTTTGCCAGCTGACTTCATCATCCTAGACTATGAGGCCGACAAAGATGTGCCCATCATTTTGGGGCGACCTTTCCTATCAACGAGTCATGCTCAAATTGATGTGCACAAGGGAGAAATCACTTTGAGCATAAACGGATAGAAGCTCAAATTTAACATAATTCATGCCATGAAATTATCAGATGAGGAAGACCTATAAAATTCTGACGATGACTTGAATTTGATTGAAGAAAAAAAGTCAGATGAAGAGTGTGAAGAAGAGGATGCCAACACATCCGTAGCTGCCTGCAATGCGATCCTAGCAAAAAAAAAACAAAGAAGAAGAAATGATCACAATGCAAGAAGAAGAGCCGAAAGAAGAAAGAAAAACAACACAACCTTCCCTCGTGTAACCATCAACACTTGAACTGAAGACCCTACCAACACATTTGAAGTACGCATTTCTGGGGTAGAATGAGAAGCTGCCAGTGATAATTTCCTCTGCGCTCAACGAAGATCAAGAGAATGCATTGATGAGCATTCTCAAGAAACATGTGCGAGCAATTGGCTGAACGCTCGCTGACATCAGAAGAATTAGCCCCGTATACTGCATGCACCACATTCGTCTTAAGGACGACCACAAAGCAACTATTGAAAATCATTGCAGACTTAACCCCGCAATGAAGGAGGTCGTCAAGAAGAAGATTATCAAATGGCTGGATACGGGCATTATCTATAGATAGCATGTGGGTCAGCCCCGTGCAATGTGTGCCGAAGAAGGGCGAAATGACGGTAGTCCCAAAAGAGAACAATGAATTAATACCGCAAAGAACCATCACTAGATGGCGCATATGTATGGATTACGGCAAATTAAATGCGGCCACAAAGAAAGATCACTTCCCTCTACCATTCATTGATCAAATGCTAGACAGACTAGCTGGGAATGATTTTTACTACTTCTTGGATGGGTATGCCGGATATAATCAAATCATGATAGCTCTTGAAGATCAAGACAAGACCACATTCACCTGCCCATACATTCGCTTTTCGCCGCATGCCGTTTGGCCTCTGCAATGCGTCGAGCACGTTCCAGAGGTGCATGATGGCAACCTTTTCAGATTTTCATAAGGACTCAATGGAAATATGTATGAATGACTTCTCCGTTTATGGGAACACTTATGAAGTCTTCCTGGCCAATTTCAAGAAAATTCTGAAAAGATGTGAAGAGACGAACCTGGTGCTCAACTGGGAAAAATGTCACTTCATGGTGAAAAAGGGTATAATGTTGGGACACAAGGTCTCCCGAGAAGTGTTGGAGGTGGACAAAGCATACCATCATATCTTTGCGGTGGCATTACATCCGCCGCAAAGCAACAAGTTTTTGGCACCGCTGCCGGGGATTGGCAACTTTAGTGCTGATATTTTTGTGATATTGTGCAGGACAGATTTTTTTAGTACAGCGTGCTTAAGTGAAGAGCAACTGACGGTGCATGGGTACTGGAATAGATTCAGAATTCAATGCCCACCCAGAAATTGAAAGAACCTTTCGCAGGAGAGCACACCAAAATCGTAATAGGCATCGCAGAGATATGGCGAACAACAACAATGAAAGGCTCGAAGTAAATCAAGGAATGAATCGGCCGCCGGAAGACCTAGTCTTCCTGGCTGTTCATCGTAATATTCCTATGAGGAACTATGCGGCAACCAATTTCTATGATTTTTCGCCGGGTATCGAAAGGCCAATAGTGGAAGAAAATGCCAGGTTCGAAATTAAACTTATTATGCTCCAGATGATACAAAATGCGGGCCAATTTGGAGGCTTGCAAGAAGAAGACCCGCATGCACACCTCACCAGTTTTGTCGAGATGTGCAATACATTCTCCATTACTGGCATGACACCAAAAGGCATCAAACTCTATCTATTTCCTTATACACTCAGAGATGAAGCTAAGAAGTGGGCTCATTCTTTAAACCAAATGAGATTAACTCCTGGGATCAGTCGGTAGAAAGATTCATAAAGAAGTTCTTCCCTCTCGCCGTTAATGCAAGAAGATGACGGGAAGCATTAAATTTCGAACAAGCTAAAAATGAAAC
Organism: Benincasa hispida; assembly: GCF_027475165.1. Taxonomy (NCBI): domain Eukaryota; kingdom Viridiplantae; phylum Streptophyta; class Magnoliopsida; order Cucurbitales; family Cucurbitaceae; genus Benincasa; species Benincasa hispida. The sequence goes on from NW_028326509.1 coordinate 27,801, forward strand.
TCTGAGCATCGCATAGGTGCGCTTTTGACGTTTAGTAAAGAACTGCCCACATATTGGGATTCCAGATTGCGTCCTTATAGAAACTTTCTATAATGGACTGGATAGAGCGACACAAGCAGTCTTAGATGCCTCAGCAGCATGAGGGTTTATGGATAAAACTTATACTAAAGCAAAAGTTATCATAGATCGCATATCACGAAATACGGATGACTGGGTTGATGACGGATACGGAGGCAGGGGCACAGAACGAACTAAAATAGACAAAGCCACTATACTAGTGGATACAATGACCACGTTAGCCACCCAGATGGCCGCAATTACCTCGCTCCTACAAACCATGGCCATAAATCAAGGAGCTCTCTCTTAGAATGCAGAGCAAGCCAATGCGTTGATGCAAGTGGCAGTAGTAAGCTATATTCAATGTGGAAAGGCCCATTCAATGGAAGCCTGCCCGTCTTACCAACAGTCCGTATACTCAATCCAAAATAACCCCTTCAGCAACACATACAACAACTGTTAGAGGAATCATCCCAACCTCAGTTGGGGAGGAGAAACTGACCAGGGAGGCCAGAGGAATCTTCAGACCAATTATTCCAGGAATAGAGGAAATTCCCCAGGTTTTCATCACCAAGGTCAAAGTCAAAATAATTATCAGAACAGACAACCTCACAACCAACCTTCTTCATCCAACACTGAACCAAATTCATTGTACTTAAAATCACTGCTTAAGGATTACATACAGAAGAATGATGAGCTCATGCAATCGCAAGCATCTTCCATTATGAATTTGGAGGTATAGGTTAGGTAACTTACAACCGAATTGAAAAGTAGAACACCTGGTACACTGGCCAGCAACTCAGAAGCACCTAGACCTAGTGGAAAAGAATAATGTCAAGTGGTGACATTGGGCAGGCAAGTCTGATTGCCTGTGGGGATGCATTTGCGGTAACATTGAAAATCTTTTTTTTTAAGCTGCATCCATATAAACTATCTTTACTGCTTTATTACTATCTTTACTACTTTGGTAAATTAGTTTCCCTTTCACTTTATTTGCGTTGACTATATTGAATTAAATGAATGATTTGTGTAAACATCACAATGACTTATCATTATGGTTTTGGGATAAGCATTGCGATGACAGTTATACAATGCGATGATGGGCATGCATTGCATTTATGGGTAGGCATTGTGATAATAGGTATGCATTGCACCCATCTTCCGTTTAATTAAAAAAATTAAAATAAAATTTGCGAAGAAGGTAAACGTACGAACGTTTAAACTCTCGAGGTCCATTATTGCAGCAGACGAAAGGATGTCTTTGTCTGCTAGGTCATAATGGAGAGGGGTGCGGTAGGCTTTTTGGATTACCAAGGCCTGCCGAGCGCACTATCAAATGCGTTGGGCCTTTCAAGGCCCAACCTATGTTATTCCACCCCTCAGCCTCTTCAAGAGTACTTCCGCATTTTTTTCACCCAACCTCCCCAAAACCCTCTGCACACTCAAATCCTACCGTCTATTCTTCCTTACCCAAAAAAATCACCACTCTCTTTTTCTCCCTTCACCTGAACCCATGGTCAGGCAATCGTTGATTCTTCTACCCTACCATCATCACCATCCAAAGCCCCAGTCTCCGTGCGAGAGGCGGCCTTTCTTGCCACTAGTCGCCATCTCGCCGCCTAGCCCAAACCAGTCCCCAGAATCACCAGAAAACCCAGGCAAAAAACTTCAGATGCATCTATGTCTCAACCGCCGAAAGTGGCCGAGCACGGAGAGTGCCCCTGCCACCGGTTCTGAGGTGACGCTCCCATTACCTCCAACGGGTTCTGAGGTGACGCTCCCACTACAGAGAAAGGATGACGAAGAGATATTTGGGAGCATCATATGTTATTTGGAGAAGGACGGGGGTTGCCGGAATCAGGAGTGGTGAACCAGCCCCTGCCGTCGGAGGAGGAGATGGTTTCGGCATCGCGGAGGATGGCCTCACAATCTTATATCATAAGGAGAATGCCCCGACAGACTCCAATGAGGGGCATATTAGGGGTGTCGTGGAGGTCTTGGAGGTGTAGAGATAGGCGGAGCAGCCCGAGAAGGAGGCGCAGAGAGGAGGCGATGATCAAAGGGCAGAGAAAGATGAAGTTGCCCGGAAAGAAAAAAAGGAGAAGAGGAGAAGCGAGAGAAGGCAGCACAGGCGGGAAGAGAAGCGCCTGAGAAAAGAAGAAGAACGGAGGCAAAGGGCAGAAAGCCCGAATTTCGAAGGAGAGTCCACCACCGCAAGGGTGGAAGGGTGGATGTCAGCACACTTTGAACCATCATCGCAACAACATACCCCACGGCCGCATCCAAGATTAGTTGCAACGAAGGCTCAACTCCGCGGTTCAGACGACAAAGAAGATCTTGACATCTCCCCACTTATGCGGCGTCGCAAGGGGAATGCGCCCCAAGGGTCCACAAAAGACCCAACAATAAATGAGTGCATAGAGGAGAGAGAGGAACGAAGGAGGAAACTGAAGAAGAAGGAAGAAAATATGGCAAAGGCACGCCAAATCATCGCCTCAGCCAATTTGGCTAAACGGCTACATGACGATGTGGGTCGCCTTGCCAACGCAAGGGCAGAAGAGGAAGAGAAGAGAAGGCTCGAGGATGAGCAGCGCAATGCGCTTTCCTCTGAGCAGTTTGAAAAAGAAATGCAAAAAGAGGAGGAAGCAGAAAGGAAAGAGAAGGAGAAAAAGAAGTTGCACCGCAAAGCCAAACTTCAGCACAACATAGAGCTAAAAGGAAAAGAGAAAGAAGAATGGGAAAGGGAAAAGAAAGAGCAAGGCAAGGAGTGGGAATGCATTCAATGACAAAAATCCTGCCTTGCGTTCGCTCAAGAAAAAAAAAAAGAGAAGGTGGAAGGTAGTGGGTCTTCGTCGGCCAAGAGGCGCCCAAAGATCTGGAAAGAAAATGATGATTTATTGAGTGAAATGGGTTTCCTCCCTACACTGGCCCCACTACCAGATCTTGTCATCAGTATCATAGTGGAGCATGGATGGGAAATTTTCTGCCAATGCCCATCCATAGTCATCCAACGGTAGTGCGGGCCTTTTACCATGGCCGGCTCCATGACACCGAAGATGCAGTGGTCGTTGATGGGAGGGTAGTGCCTTTTAGTGCCAAGGACATCAATCAGCTCTATCAATTGAAGAATTTCCCAGAAGCACTGGGTAACAAAATAATTGATAATCCTTCTAAGGAACACATGGAAGACGCATCGAGAATATTGGCGTAAATGGGCACCAATTGGACAGTGTCCTTGACTAGCATTAAGACCCTTGCTTCCAACCGTCTGTTGCCAAAAGCACGACTTTGGGTCTATTTGGTGAAGAGACGGCTCATCCCAACCTTTCATGATAAGATAATTTCAAGGGATAGAGTCATGATCGAATATTGCATTGGGCGCGGCATTTCGATCGACGTGGGCAGACTTCTTGCGAGGCAAATTTGAGGTTATGTAGGCCGCATCAGGGGCCAATACTTCATTCCATGGACTATCTCCAGCCTATGCCTATCTGTGGAGTTGGCATTGAAGAAGACCATGGCCTCATCAGCACAAAAATCCTGAGAGTCCTTCTCAAGGATTCGCCACATTACCCTGAGCCTCCACCAAAGCGGCCCCTTATCGATCTGAATGCGCCGCAACCACCTAGATCCAAGAGATGGTGACACAATGACAAAGGAAAAGAAATAATCCAAGGCAGTGCATCGCATCAACGAACAAATTTACCCTTGGAGGATCCTTGCCCTTAGTCACCGGACCACCAAGTCCAACCACTGAGCCCCTTTCCTCTCTTCTCGATCATTTTACAAACCTCCTCCTTGCTCCTGACTCCAACCCTCCATCCCCAGCAGCATCCATTAGCCATCCATCTCCACCCCATCTTTCCCCTCGAACATCATCATATGTTAATGACCCACACAGTTTAGTAGCAGGCCCATCCGCTCAGCCCTAAACCGATGCAGGTGAGTCATCGACGACACCACCCCCCACCGCATCCATCATTGCTGCACTAGAGGATATGTGGGGCTTTTTATCCCACGAACTCTCCTTATTCCGCCAAACCCTGATGGAGTTGCGAGAAAGCAATGCAGAGCTGCACCAGGCGATGATCAACATTCAACACAATATCTTTACTCTTTGCCTGAATTAGAGGCAGTTGGCTGAATGCAACCACGAGTACTTCAACTTCTTAACCGCATACTTACATGGTCCCGTGGTTTCACAACATCTGCAATAGCCTCTTTTCTTTCAAGAAGCGCCGCTTGGAGCTCCTCCGCAACATCATCCCCATAATGAGCCCCCACTGTAAGTTTAAATTTGAGGGTGTACCACCTTCTTCCCTACCTTTGTATTTTCTTGCTTCAATTATTTTTTTGAAATTATTGTGTTTACAATCATTACAATTTTTTTGTACTTAGTCAATTTGTATATATTGAATGACTTATCTTTCCTTATTTCTTGGCCTCTTTATTTATGTCATCCTTTGTCAATTTGATGCGGTATTTCCTTTTTTTCTTTTGTGTTGTTTATTTACGCCACTATGATCAGTATTATGCATAGCCTTAACACAATTTCTTTATATATCGCATTTTCTGCCTAACACTTAAACAATTCTTCACAATAGTTTCAACTTTACCTTCTCTAGCACAAGACTCTGCTCAAACCTTCTTTTCAAACTTTTGACTAAGTGTTTTGTCTTTTCTATCCAAAACAACACAATGAGGACCTTACGACCCTCTAAATTTGGGGGTGGAAAGGGTCTGAGCAGATGCGATCAAGCAGAAGTGTTCATCTTCAAGAAATGCATTCATACACAAAAAAAAAAACTTCGTTGTCAGCGCAAGGGAAAATCCAACCTCATAAGAGTTAAGTCGTGAAAGGAACCTGCGCGTAGTTGGATGTTCGCATGACACCTGTGGGAGCAAGCCAAAACGAAGGTAGGTTACCATGATCGACGCAATATAAAAAAAATAAAAAAGAGAGTGAAAACAAATAGACAACTCCACTGACCAGCTAAAGAAAAAACTTGGCTAAGGGACAAGAGTTGAAGTTGAGCTTAGTACACAACCGAAGTTGGATGTTCGCTTGACACCCGTGGGAGCAAGCCAAAATGAAGAGTGTATCCATGATCAACGATCTCTATGGCAAGACGAAAACCTAGTTATAACATAAAAGGCGCATTTCTTTTTTTTAGAAAAAAGAAAAGAAACATCTTTTCAAAACAAGAAGGGAACTTTGAGCAAAGGTTTGTCTAGATAAGACTAAAGTTGAGCATGCTGAAGAAATGTTCAAAGGATAGAAGGAACTAGTTATTTTGAGAAATTATGTAGAGGAATAGCATTCTGAGTAGTCGATCGGCGCAAAGCAAGGACAGGACTTGAGCTGAATTGCCTTAGTAGAGGATATGCTTGAGGACGAGCATATATCTAAATTTGGGGGTGTGATAACTTGTAGAAATACAAGTTATTTATATCATCTTACTTAGAATATGCGACAATAGGAAGGAAGAGTTGCGTCAAACATATTAAAATTGGCTTAGAAATGTAAAAATTGTAAAAGTATCGGAAACACACCCGCTGACCGCATTGCGATGGCAAAAGGGATGTCCAAATCTTTGTTTTGTAGCTAACTGGTATCACCACATGCGACGATTGCTCGTGGACAAAAAGAGGAACGCATCTTGGGCATTTTGTATCATCGCATACGACGATTGCTCGTGGACAAGAAGAGCAACGCATTCTCGGGGATTTCTAAAATTGTACAGCTTTTCTAATGTACGACCTGACAAACAGAACGTGCAGTAGAGCGGACATTCCCACCAAGCCTCGACAAGAAAAAGTAACTTTTCAGAGTGGGACTACTGACGTAGGAGGTGCGAAGGTCTATAAATAGCAACATCAACACTCAGCACAAAAGAGGAAGACATAGAGAAGAAATCACACAGAAAAAGAGACACTCTTCCCTCGAGAACTCTCCTGAGAAGGAAGTTCTCCACCTCATTCCACCATCACGTTGGCAAGCAAAATAGCTCCGATCGGGATCCGTGCCAAGACATTGACACGCTGCTCTCATTTATTCTTACTTTTCGTTCATCGATTGTTGTTCACTTCTTGTCCTTCATTCATATCTCTATAACAAATGCTTATTCTTTACCAGTTAATATCATTATCATGTTCATCTTCATCTCTCTGTTAACCTTAATGCATTCATCTTCCATTTCTCTCACCATGAGTAACTAAACCTCAGGGTGCGGGGGAAGGATTGAACGAGTGAGTCAATCCATGTTGAAGAAGTCGGCTAAGTTTAGTTAAAGCATGCTCAATGATATCTTCACCTGTGAAAGCAGAAATGAAGAAGCTACTTCACCTGTGAAAGCAGAAATGAAGAAGCTACTCCACCTCTCGAAAGAAGGTTGATAGAATGTGTTAACTAAAGTAAGAAGTATTTTCAGACATGTAAACAACCTTACATTCATAAACGTTCATCCCTAATCATCATAGAGATATGGTGACACAGATGATCACCAAGACGTGTAAGCTGAGGGAAGACGGAACCTTAGTTGCGTCCTCAACAGGATTAACAACCTTGTGATGTTCTTTCCCCAACTCACTCAGATTCAATTCACATGACTTGCCATTGCATTCCCTCACACTCACTTTGAACAACTTCAGATTTATGTACCTGCTTATTCATTTACCATCGCATTTTATTCTTTACCTGTCTATTCATTTATCAACGCATTTTACTTTTCAATAAATCACAATATTAATTTGATTACGGTCGCATGTATCACATCATTGTCGCATTAACATCGCAATCCTCATGTTCGACCTCAGATCACTCTGAGAAATTTGCAATGGAATTATACTTGGTTTCAACACAAGAAAACTTGTGACATGCATAAACTACATGAACGCATTCTACAGTGAATCTTGTAGTATCGCATATATTATCTGGAAGCATGATTAAGATAGCGCATCGCATAACACATATAGCATACCATCATATCTTTGCGGTGGCATTACATCCGCCGCAAAGCAACAAGTTTTTGACACACGACAGTAACATGACCTCAATCCTGGGTGAGTTGGGAACTCCTACCATTGAGGGCGGTCCTTGATTTGCTTAGGTGCGAGTGGCCAGAGCGCCGACTCAAACCTACCACTTTGGGGATTTGTCTGATTTGGGAGCTGGGAAATAAGCTATACAAGATGGAGTTCACTCTTTCCCCAAAGCAAGGGTAAGTAGATAGATTACTCCCTTAAGGATTGATCCCGAGGCTTGAACGATGTGGCGCCACACACCTTCTCATGGCCCAAGAGGTGTCCACATATAGTAGGACTACATTGTATTGTTCATTAGAGAGATCAGTGGTACTTAATGAGTAAGATGTAACTATAGGGGAAAACAGAAAATTGGCACATTTGTTCTTACGAGCATCTGTGAAAGGTCATCGTACAAAAATATATCTATGGTAAGAAGAGTTTAGCTTTCGGTCTTTAGTAAAATGCCTGGAAGTTAACGGATGATGGATATTGTGGCTAAAGAGTTTAGTCAGTTATTCATGTACCGTTGGAGCTTCGAGCCATAGGTCCATAAAGTCCCCTTGGTAGCTTAGATACAAGTTGAGAATCAGTTTTTAGGTTAAATTGAAATGTTCAAATTGACAAGAGGGAGTTCGATTATATATGTTATAATTGAACTAGTTAATTATATATGATATAATTGACTTTATGTATGAGTATATTAATTTGGAGGAAATTGGAAATAAATATAATTTATAACTAGTGGAGGAAAAATACTATGGTTAATATATGATATTAAACCATAGGTTATGAATATAATGTAATTATATTTATTAATTATTAATTGGACAATTATGGGATAATTGGCCAGTGTCTCTTATGTTTTCGTATCTAATGAGTAAGATAAAGAATCATTTTGAGACGCTTAAATAGCTCAAGGTGTGTTGCGATTCTAGAGAGTCGTCGCTTAGTAAATCAGAGCCTATACGATAGTGCTGTTTACTGAACGATTGCTTACACCTGCACGCGCTACTTATTAAACGATCGCTTATCTTTTACTAAGCGATCGTTTAGCACTCGAGCTTTACTAAACAATCGTATAGACGATCGCTTAGCTTTTCCTACACGATCGTGTACTTCACCTAAACAATCAAACATTTTGTCATACGATAGAAGAGTCTTTCTCCCACTTGCTTGATCGTTGTATATGGTATCTTTTCCTCCTCCCCTCTACCAAATCCGAACAGAGCCCACTCTTTGGATTCTCACTCCGAGAATATTGAGGGTTCCAAGTAGTGGTGTCGTCCCTTTTCTTCATCTGTTCGTGTGGAGACTATTCGTGGTAGACAATTGGGTGTTACTGAACGATAGCTTGTCGTTCCAGCG